>NC_069501.1:1164939158-1165164506 GCF_027579735.1 Bombina bombina | reverse complement strand
GAAGCTTGGCATTTTGACGAGACACCATCAGATCCAACTCCGGAACACTCCACCTGAGGGTTATACTGAAGAACACTTCCGGATGGAGATCCTACTCCCCGGGATGAAAAGTCTGTCTGCTCAGAAAATCCGCTTCCCAATTATCCACTCCTGGAATGTGGATGGCAGATAGACAATTGTGAGCTTTCGCCCACTACAGAATGAGATTCACCTCCTTCATGGCTAAGGAACTCAGAGTTCCTCCCTGGTGATTGATGTAAGCCACTGAAGTGATGTTGTCCGACTGGAATCTGATAACCCGGACTAAGGATAATTGAGGCCAAGCTGTCAAGGCATTGAAGATTGCGCTCAATTCCAGGATGACAGGCTGGCGTCCGTAGTCACAATCACCCAGGAAGGTCTCAGGAAGCAAGTGCTCCGAGACAGATTTTCCTGTGAAATCCACCCCAAGAGTCTCTTGTTAGGGGGTCCAGATTTATCCTCTGCGATAAATTTGAATGCTCTCTGTTCCATTGACGGCGCATGCAAAGCTGCAGCGGTCGCAGATGGAACCAAGCAAAAGGAATTATGTCCATGGAAGCCACCATCAGACTAATCACCTCCTTGCATTGACCCACTGATGGACGAATAGCAGACTGGAGGGAAATGTAAGAAGCAAGAAGTTTGGATTTTCTGCCATCCATCAGGAAAATCTTCATGGACAGAGAATCTATGATTGTCCCTAGGAAAATCCCTCTTGTAGATGGAACTAGAGAACTATTTTCCAGATTTCTACATTCCCTTGGGTGGAAGGTAAAAGACAACATCTCTGTATGAGATTTTGCTAGTTGAAAAGATGACGCCTGAACCAAGATGTCATCTAGATAAGGCGCCACCACAATTCCCTGGGATCTGATCACTGCCAGTAGAGCTCCCAGAACCTTTGTGAATATTCTAGGAGCTGTGGCAAGATCATACGGAAGTGCAATAAACTGGAAATGCTTGTCCAGAAAGGCAAACCGTAGAAACTGGTAATGATCCCTGTGAATGGGAACGTGTAAGTACGCGTCCTTCAGGTCTATGGTCGTCATGAACTGACCTTTCCGAACCAATGGAACGAATAGTTTCCATCTTGAAGGATGGAACCCTGAGGAATTTGTTTAGGAACTATCTAGAATAGGACGAAAAGTTCCCTCCTTTTTGGGAACTACAAATAGATTTGAATAGAATCCTAGACCCTGTTCCTCTAGAGGGAACGGTACAATAACTCCCAGGGAGGATAGGTCCTTTACGCAATTTAAGAAGGCCTCCCTCTTTACCTGGTTTGAGGAAAGTCTTGACAGGAGAAGTCTGCCCCTTGGAGGGCAAGACTTGAATCCTATCTTGTAACCCTAGGATAATATGTCCACAGCCCATGGACCTGGGACATCACATATCCAAGCCTGCTTGAAAAGAGAAAGTCTGCCCCCCACCTGATCCGAAATCGGATCGGGGGTGGACCGTTCATGCTGATTTAGAGTCAACAGAAAGAAGGCCTCTTGTTTTGTTTTCCCTTGTTCCAGGGCTGGCTGGATTTCCAAGTGAACCTGGATTGGTCTGGTTTGGAAGAGGAGGACTTCTGTCCTTTAACGTTGCGAAAGGAACAAAAATTAGAAGTCTGTCGACCCTTAGGTCTAATTCTTCTTGTCCTGATGGAGGAAAGATCCCTTTCCACCCGTAATCTCTGAAATGATCTCCGCCAGACCGGGCCCAAACAAAGTCTTTCCCTTATAGGGTAAAGCCAAAAGCTTGGCCTTTGAAGAAACATCAGCCGACCAAGATTTTAACCGCAGAGATCTGGGAGCTAAAACAGTGAAGCTTGAGATTTTAGCTCCAAGTCTTATTACCTGCATGTTGGCATCACAGATAAAGGTATTGGCCAGTTTAAGAGCTTTGATACTTTCTTGGATCTCCTCTACCATAGTCACTTCTAAAATAAGATCAGACAGGGCATAACATCAATAAGATGCTGCTCCCGCAACCGTGGCAATACTCACCGCAGGTTGCCACTGTAAACCCTGATGGATGTACATCTTTTTTTTTTTTAAATAAGCCTCCAGTTTCTTATCTATTGGATCCTTAAAAGAACAACTATCCTCTATAGGAATGGTAGTTATTTTAGCTAGAGTAGAGATAGCTCCTTCTACTTTAGGTACGGTGCGCCATGAGTCTCGAATAGAGTCAGCAACAGGAAACATTTTTTTAAAAACAGGGGAAAAAGGAACCCCTGGCTTATCCCATTCCTGAGATAAAATTTCAGATACTTTCCTAGGAACAGGAAAAACAGAATTTATGCTTACCTGATAAATTACTTTCTCTTACGGTGTATCCAGTCCACGGATTCATCCTTACTTGTGGGATATTCTCATTCCCTACAGGAAGTGGCAAAGAGAGCACACAGCAGAGCTGTCCATATAGCTCCCCCTCAGGCTCTGCCCCCCCAGTCATTCGACCGACGGTTAGGAGAAAAAGGAGAACCATAGGGTGCAGTGGTGACCGTAATTTTACAAAAATAATTTGAACCTGACTTAATTGCCAGGGCGGGCCGTGGACTGGATACACCGTAAGAGAAAGTAATTTATCAGGTAAGCATAAATTCTGTTTTCTTTTACATGGTGTATCCAGTCCACAGATTCATCCTTACTTGTGGGATACCAATACCAAAGCTTTAGGACACGGATGAAGGGAGGGAACAAGTCAGGTAACCTAAACGGAAGGCACCACTGCTTGCAAAACCTTTCTCCCAAAAATAGCCTCCGAACGAGCAAAAGTATCGAATTTGTAAAATTTGGCAAAAGTATGCAGTGAAGACCAAGTCGCTGCCTTACAAATCTGTTCAACAGAAGCCTCATTCTTGAAAGCCCATGTGGAAGCAACAGCTCTGGTGGAATGAGCTGTAATTCGTTCAGGAGGCTGCTGTCCAGCAGTCTCATAAGCCAATCTGATTATGCTTTTCAGCCAGAAGGAAAGAAAGAGGTAGCAGTCGCTTTCTGACGTCTCCTCTTACCAGAATAGACAACAAACAAGGATGATGTTTGTCTGAAATCTTTAGTTGCATTTAAATAGAATTTTAAAGCACAAACCACATCAAGATTGTGTAACAGTCGTTCCTTCTTAGAAACTGGATTAGGGCACAGAGAAGGAACAATGATTTCCTTTTGGAAGGAAACCAGGTTTGGTACGCAAAACAACCTTATCTGCATGGAACACCAGATAGGGTAAATTACACTGCAAAGCAGACAATTCTGAAACTCTTCGAGCAGAAGAAATAGCTACCAAAAACAAAACTTTCCAAGATAATAACTTAATATCTATGGAATGTAAGGGTTCAAACGGAACCCCTTGAAGAACTGAAAGAACTAAATTTAGACTCCATGGAGGAGCCACAGGTTTATAGACAGGCTTGATTCTAACTAGAGCCTGTGCAAACGCCTGAACGTCTGGTACTGCTGCCAGACGCTTACGTAACAGGATAGACAGAGCAGATATCTGTCCCTTTAAAGGATTACTTTCTGTTATAATTTTTAAGCTAAACAACTAACATATTAAAGTTAATAAACATTAATTAAAACCTACTGACCTATATTTTCTCCAAAACGAAGTTTCATAACGTTCTAAAAGTTATATCTTTTATTCGCCGATGATGTCACGTTATCCTGCCCACTATTTTCAGCACTGCATGTTCAAAATATTTAAACCAATAACTTTGTGTTTAAAGCGCCATTTTGAAACCTAGGTATTGTAAACGGATTGGTACAGAGCAAAGGATACCCACAGAGTGGGTTTGGAAAACAATTAAATTTGCAGACAAGATTTCTGATATACGGTAGAGATATGTTAATGAAATGCTATTGATAAAAAGCGTATTTGGGGTAGTTAGTTAGTAACAGGCATAGAAAATATTTACTTACAGTGTCCCTTTAAGGAACTAGCTGATAATCCTTTATCAAATCCTTCTTGGAGAAAAGACAATATCCTTGGAATCCTAATCTTACTCCAAGAGTAACCCTTGGATTCACACCAACAAAGATATTTCTGCCATATCTTATGGTAAATTTTCCTGGTGACAGGCTTTCTGGCCTGGATCAGAGTATCTATAACTGATTCAGAGAACCCACGCTTAGCTAGAATTAAGCGTTCAATCTCCAAGCAGTCAGTTGCAGAGAAACTAGATTTGGATGCTTGAATGGACCCTGTATTAGAAGATCCTGCCTCGATGGCAGTTTCCATGGTGGAACCGATGACATGTCCACTAGAAAAGACGACGCCTGTATTAAGATGTCGTCCAGATAGGGTGCTACTGCAATGCCCCGCGGTCTTAGGACCGCCAGAAGGGACCCTAGCACCTTTGTGAAAATTCTTGGAGCAGTGGCCAACCCGAAGGGAAGGGCCACGAACTGGTAATGCTTGTCCAGAAAAGCGAACCTTAGGAACTGATGGTGATCTTTGTGGACAGGAATATGAAGATACGCATCCTTTAGATCCACGGTAGTCATATATTGACCTTCCTGGATCATTGGTAAGATTGTCCGAATGGTCTCAATCTTGAAGGATGGAACTCTGAGGAATTTGTTTAGAATTTTTAGATCCAGGATTGGTCTGAAAGTTCCTTCCTTTTTGGGAACTACAAACAGGTTTGAGTAAAAACCCAGTCATTGTTCTGTAATTGGGACTGGATATATCACTCCCATCTTGAGTAGATCTTCTACACAGCGTAAGAACGCCTCTTTCTTTGTTGTGTCTGTAGACAGACGAGAAATGTGGAACCTTCCCCTTGGAGGAGAGTCCTTGAATTCTAGAAGATATCCCTGAGCAACTATCTCTAATGCCCAGGGATCGGGAACATCTCTTACCCAAGCCTGAGCAAAGAGAGAGAGTATGCCCCCTACCAGATCCGGTCCTGGATCGGGGGCTACCCCTTCATGCTGTCTTAGTAGCAGCTGCAGGCTTCTTGGCCTGTTTACCCTTGTTCCAGCCCTGCAAAGGCTTCCAGGTTGCCTTGGGCTGTGGAGAGTTACCCTCTTGCTTTGCGGTCGCAGAGGTTGAAGCAGGACCGCTCCTGAAGTTGCGAAAGGAACGAAAATTAGGCTTGTTTTTAGCCTTAAAAGGCCTATCTTGCGGGAGGGCATGGCTCTTTCCCCCAGTGATATCCGAAATAATCTCTTTCAACTCGGGCCCGAAAAGGGTCTTTCCCTTGAAAGGAATATTCAGTAACTTAGTCTTAAGACGACACATCGGCCGACCATGATTTAAGCCAAAGCGCTCTGCGCGCCATGATGGCAAAACCAGAATTTTTCGCCGCTAACTTAGCTAATTGGAAAGCGGCATCTGTGATAAAAGAATTAGCCAGCTTTAGAGCCTTAATTCTATCCATAATTTCATCATATGAGGTCTCCGTCTGGAGCGACTCCTCCAGCGCCTCAAACCAGAAAGCCGCTGCAGTAGTTACAGGAATAATGCAGGCAATAGGTTGGAGAAGGAAACCCTGTTGAACAAATATTTTCTTTAGTAAACCTAATTTTTTATCCATAGGATCTTTGAAAGCACAACGGTCTTCAATTGGTATGGTTGTGCGCTTGGCGTAACTGGTGTCAACACATGGGGAGAGGAAGGAGGACTATCCTCGTTACCTTCTGTTAAAGAATCATCTTGGGCTACATTTTTAAGTGTCACTGCATGGTCTTTAAAATGTTTAGATACCTTAGCGCACTTTAAACACAAATGTAAAGGGGGTACCGCCATGGCTACTAAACACATAGAACAAGGTCTATCTGTAGGCTCAGACATGTTAAACAGACTTAGACAGCACTCAAATACAGTAAAATACAATTTTTGAAAAAAACGGTACTGTGCCTTTAAATAATAAAAAGCGCACACTTTTTTACTAAAACTCCAAAAATCATCCAATCTTTATGAAAATTTTACCATATGATCCTAATGCCTTGAAATGATTAACCCCTTACTGCCCAAAACGGAGCAAATTAAAGCTGGCAACCGGTTAGAAAAACTATAGCACCATGCCACAGCCTCTGCTGTGGCCCTACCTTCCTTGGGGATTCGTTTTAATCGAAAATAAGCCTCTCTGAAGTCCTCAAGTAATCTCTGGACTCTTCACATGGAGCTGCATGAAGCGGTCTGTAAAATCAACTGCGCAACTGAGGCGCGAATTTCAGGCCCCCTCCCTCTTCACTCTGGGGATGTGGGGCCTTCCCAAGCCAAAAACAGAATTTATGTTTACCTGATAAATTTCTTTCTCCAACGGTGTGTCCGGTCCACGGCGTCATCCTTACTTGTGGGATATTCTCTTCCCCAACAGGAAATGGCAAAGAGCCCAGCAAAGCTGGTCACATGATCCCTCCTAGGCTCCGCCTACCCCAGTCATTCGACCGACGTTAAGGAGGAATATTTGCATAGGAGAAACCATATGGTACCGTGGTGACTGTAGTTAAAGAAAATAAAATATCAGACCTGATTAAAAAAACCAGGGCGGGCCGTGGACCGGACACACCGTTGGAGAAAGAAATTTATCAGGTAAACATAAATTCTGTTTTCTCCAACATAGGTGTGTCCGGTCCACGGCGTCATCCTTACTTGTGGGAACCAATACCAAAGCTTTAGGACACGGATGAAGGGAGGGAGCAAATCAGGTCACCTAAATGGAAGGCACCACGGCTTGCAAAACCTTTCTCCCAAAAATAGCCTCAGAAGAAGCAAAAGTATCAAACTTGTAAAATTTGGTAAAAGTGTGCAGTGAAGACCAAGTCGCTGCCCTACATATCTGATCAACAGAAGCCTCGTTCTTGAAGGCCCATGTGGAAGCCACAGCCCTAGTGGAATGAGCTGTGATTCTTTCGGGAGGCTGCCGTCCGGCAGTCTCGTAAGCCAATCTGATGATGCTTTTAATCCAAAAAGAGAGAGAGGTAGAAGTTGCTTTTTGACCTCTCCTTTTACCTGAATAAACAACAAACAAGGAAGATGTTTGTCTAAAATCCTTTGTAGCATCTAAATAGAATTTTAGAGCGCGAACAACATCCAAATTGTGCAACAAACGTTCCTTCTTTGAAACTGGTTTTGGACACAGAGAAGGTACGATAATCTCCTGGTTAATGTTTTTGTTAGAAACAACTTTTGGAAGAAAACCAGGTTTAGTACGTAAAACCACCTTATCTGCATGGAACACCAGATAAGGAGGAGAACACTGCAGAGCAGATAATTCTGAGACTCTTCTAGCAGAAGAAATCGCAACTAAAAACAAAACTTTCCAAGATAATAACTTAATATCAACGGAATGTAAGGGTTCAAACGGAACCCCCTGAAGAACTGAAAGAACTAAATTGAGACTCCAAGGAGGAGTCAAAGGTTTGTAAACAGGCTTGATTCTAACCAGAGCCTGAACAAAGGCTTGAACATCTGGCACAGCTGCCAGCTTTTTGTGAAGTAATACCGACAAGGCAGAAATCTGTCCCTTCAGGGAACTTGCAGATAATCCTTTTTCCAATCCTTCTTGAAGGAAGGATAGAATCCTAGGAATCTTAACCTTGTCCCAAGGGAATCCTTTAGATTCACACCAACAGATATATTTTTGCCAAATTTTGTGGTAAATCTTTCTAGTCACAGGCTTTCTGGCCTGAACAAGAGTATCGATAACAGAATCTGAGAATCCTCGCTTCGATAAAATCAAGCGTTCAATCTCCAAGCAGTCAGCTGGAGTGAAACCAGATTCGGATGTTCGAACGGACCCTGAACAAGAAGGTCTCGTCTCAAAGGTAGCTTCCAAGGTGGAGCCGATGACATATTCACCAGATCTGCATACCAAGTCCTGCGTGGCCACGCAGGAGCTATCAAGATCACCGACGCCCTCTCCTGCTTGATCCTGGCTATCAGCCTGGGGATGAGAGGAAATGGCGGGAACACATAAGCTAGTTTGAAGGTCCAAGGTGCTACTAGTGCATCCACTAGAGCCGCCTTGGGATCCCTGGATCTGGCCCCGTAGCAAGGAACTTTGAAGTTCTGACGAGAGGCCATCAGATCCATGTCTGGAATGCCCCACAGGTGAGTGACTTGGGCAAAGATTTCCGGATGGAGTTCCCACTCCCCCGGATGCAATGTCTGCCGACTCAGAAAATCCGCTTCCCAATTTTCCACTCCTGGGATGTGGATAGCAGACAGGTGGCAGGAGTGAGACTCCGCCCAAAGAATAATTTTGGTTACTTCTTCCATCGCTAGGGAACTCCTTGTTCCCCCCTGATGGTTGATGTACGCAACAGTCGTCATGTTGTCTGATTGAAACCGTATGAACCTGGTCCTCGCAAGCTGGGGCCAGGCCTGGAGAGCATTGAATATCGCTCTCAGTTCCAGAATATTTATCGGTAGAAGAGATTCTTCCCGAGACCAAAGACCCTGAGCTTTCAGGGATCCCCAGACCGCGCCCCAGCCTATCAGACTGGCGTCGGTCGTGACAATGACCCACTCTGGTCTGTGGAACATCATCCCTTGAGACAGATTGTCCAGGGACAGCCACCAACGGAGTGAGTCTCTGGTCCTCTGATTTACTTGTATCTTCGGAGACAAGTCTGTATAGTCCCCATTCCACTGACTGAGCATGCACAGTTGTAATGGTCTTAGATGAATGCGCGCAAAAGGAACTATGTCCATCGCCGCCACCATCAACCCGATCACTTCCATGCACTGAGCTATGGAAGGAAGAGGAACGGAATGAAGTATCCGACAAGAGTCCAGAAGCTTTGTTTTTCTGGCCTCTGTTAGAAAGATCC
Organism: Bombina bombina; assembly: GCF_027579735.1. Classification (NCBI taxonomy): domain Eukaryota; kingdom Metazoa; phylum Chordata; class Amphibia; order Anura; family Bombinatoridae; genus Bombina; species Bombina bombina. Next base: position 1,165,155,714 of record NC_069501.1, on the reverse strand, counting down.
TCATTTCTAAGGAGTCTATAATTGTTCCCAAGAAGGGAACCCTTGTTGACGGGGATAGAGAACTCTTTTCCACGTTCACTTTCCAGCCGTGAGATCTGAGAAAGGCCAGGACAATGTCCGTGTGAGCCTTTGCTTGAGGAAGGGACGACGCTTGAATCAGAATGTCGTCCAGGTAAGGTACTACTGCAATGCCCCTTGGTCTTAGCACCGCTAGAAGGGACCCTAGTACCTTTGTGAAAATCCTTGGAGCAGTGGCTAATCCGAAAGGAAGCGCCACGAACTGGTAATGTTTGTCCAGGAATGCAAACCTTAGGAACCGATGATGTTCCTTGTGGATAGGAATATGTAGATACGCATCCTTTAAATCCACCGTGGTCATGAATTGGACCTTCCTGGATGGAAGGAAGGATAGTTCGAATGGTTTCCATCTTGAACGATGGGACCTTGAGAAATTTGTTTAAGATCTTGAGATCTAGGATTGGTCTGAACGTTCCCTCTTTTTTGGGAACTATGAACAGATTGGAGTAGAACCCCATCCCTTGTTCTCTTAATGGAACAGGATGAATCACTCCCATTTTTAACAGGTCTTCTACACAATGTAAGAACGCCTGTCTTTTTATGTGGTCTGAAGACAACTGCGACCTGTGGAACCTCCCCCTTGGGGGAAGTCCCTTGAATTCCAGAAGATAACCCTGGGAGACTATTTCTAGCGCCCAAGGATCCAGAACATCTCTTGCCCAAGCCTGAGCGAAGAGAGAGAGTCTGCCCCCCACCAGATCCGGTCCCGGATCGGGGGCCAATATTTCATGCTGTCTTGGTAGCAGTGGCAGGTTTCTTGGCCTGCTTTCCCTTGTTCCAGCCTTGCATTGGTCTCCAAGCTGGCTTGGCCTGAGAAGTATTACCCTCTTGCTTAGAGGACGTAGCACCTTGGGCTGGTCCGTTTTTACGAAAGGGACGAAAATTAGGTCTATTTTTTGCCTTGAAAGGCCGATCCTGAGGAAGGGCGTGGCCCTTACCCCCAGTGATATCAGAGATAATCTCTTTCAAGTCAGGACCAAACAGCGTTTTCCCCTTGAAAGGAATGTTTAGTAGCTTGTTCTTGGAAGACGCATCAGCCGACCAAGATTTCAACCAAAGCGCTCTGCGCGCCACAATAGCAAACCCAGAGTTCTTAGCCGCTAACTTAGCCAATTGCAAAGAGGCGTCTAGAGTGAAAGAATTAGCCAATTTGAGAGCATTGATTCTGTCCATAATCTCCTCATAAGGAGGAGAGTCACTATCGAGCACCTTAAGCAGTTCATCAAACCAGAAATATGCGGCAGTAGTGACAGGGACAATGCATGAAATGGGTTGTAGAAGGTAACCCTGCTGAACAAACATCTTTTTAAGCAAACCTTCTAATTTTTTATCCATAGGATCTTTGAAAGCACAACTATCCTCTATGGGAATAGTGGTGCGTTTGTTTAAAGTAGAAACCGCTCCCTCGACCTTGGGGACTGACTGCCATAAGTCCTTTCTGGGGTCGACCATAGGAAACAATTTTTTAAATATGGGGGGAGGGACGAAAGGAATACCGGGCCTTTCCCATTCTTTATTAACAATGTCCGCCACCCGCTTGGGTATAGGAAAAGCTTCTGGGAGCTTCGGCACCTCTAGGAACTTGTCCATTTTACATAGTTTCTCTGGGATGACTAAATTTTCACAATCATCCAGAGTGGATAATACCTCCTTAAGCAAAATGCGGAGATGTTCCAATTTAAATTTAAATGTAATCACATCAGATTCAGCCTGCTGAGAAATGTTCCCTAAATCAGTAATTTCTCCCTCAGACAAAACCTCCCTGGCCCCCTCAGATTGGGTTAGGGGCCCTTCAGAGATATTAATATCAGCGTCGTCATGCTCTTCAGTAACTAAAACAGAGCAGCCACGCTTACGCTGACAAGGGTTCATTTTGGCTAAAATGTTTTTGACAGAATTATCCATTACAGCCGTTAATTGTTGCATAGTAAGGAGTATTGGCGCGCTAGATGTACTAGGGGCCTCCTGAGTGGGCAAGACTCGTGTAGACGAAGGAGGGAATGATGCAGTACCATGCTTACTCCCCTCACTTGAGGAATCATCTTGGGCATCATTGTCATTATCACATAAATCACATTTATTTAAATGAATAGGAATTCTGGCTTCCCCACATTCAGAACACAGTCTATCTGGTAGTTCAGACATGTTAAACAGGCATAAACTTGATCAGAAAGTACAAAAAACGTTTTAAAATAAAACCGTTACTGTCACTTTAAATTTTAAACTGAACACACTTTATTACTGCAATTGCGAAAAAACATGAAGGAATTGTTCAAAATTCACCAAATTTTCACCACAGCGTCTTAAAGCCTTGAAAATATTGCACACCAATTTTGGAAGCTTTAACCCTTAAAATAACGGAACCGGAGCCGTTTTAAGCTTTAAACCCCTTTACAGTCCCTGGTATCTGCTTTGCTGAGACCCAACCAAACCCGAAGGGGAATACGATACCAAATGACGCCTTCAGAAGTCTTTTATAAGTATCAGAGCTCCTCTCACATGCGACTGCATGCCATGCCTCTCAAAAACAAGTGCGCAACACCGGCGCGAAAATGAGACTCTGCCTATGCTTTGGGAAAGCCCCTAAAGAATAAGGTGTCTAAAACAGTGCCTGCCGATATTATTATATCAAAATACCCAGATAAAATGATTCCTCAAGGCTAAATATGTGTTAATAATCAATCGATTTAGCCCAGAAAAAGTCTACAGTTTAAATAAGCCCTTGTGAAGCCCTTATTTACAATCGTAATAAACATGGCTTACCGGATCCCATAGGGAAAATGACAGCTTCCAGCATTACATCGTCTTGTTAGAATGTGTCATACCTCAAGCAGCAAGGGACTGCAAACTGTTCCCCCAACTGAAGTTAATTGCTCTCAACAGTCCTGTGTGGAACAGCCATGGATTTTAGTTACGGTTGCTAAAATCATTTTCCTCATACAAACAGAATTCTTCATCTCTTTTCTGTTTCTGAGTAAATAGTACGTACCAGCACTATTTGAAAATAACAAACTCTTGATTGAATAATGAAAAACTACAGTTAAACACTAAAAAACTCTAAGCCATCTCCGTGGAGATGTTGCCTGTACAACGGCAAAGAGAATGACTGGGGTAGGCGGAGCCTAGGAGGGATCATGTGACCAGCTTTGCTGGGCTCTTTGCCATTTCCTGTTGGGGAAGAGAATATCCCACAAGTAAGGATGACGCCGTGGACCGGACACACCTATGTTGGAGAAATAGGTGTCTAAATAGATGCCATGCGGAATAAAACCCAAAAAAGTGTTTTAAATGTAATATAAGCTTGTATAAATATCAGATTTTTGTAAAAAAATAATCGATTACCCCTTAACAGTGTCCACCAGTGTTTGAGCCCTTTCAAATAAGCCTTCCTTCTATACCAAGTCTCAGAATATGGCTTACCTTTCCCACATGGGGATTCTTGTCAGTCTTCTAGCATTACTAAGTCTTGACTAGAAAAAATGACTGAAACATACCTCAAAGCAGTTAAGCCTGCAAACTGTTCCCCCCAACTGAAGTTTTCTGATGCTCAACAGTCCTGTGTGGGAACAGCAATGGATTTTAGTTACAACATGCTAAAATCGTTTTCCTCTCAGCAGAAATCTTCATCACTTTCTGCCACAGAGTAAATAGTACAAACCGGCACTATTTTAAAATAACAAACTTTTGATTGAAGAAATAAAAACTACAAATCTAACACCACATTCACTTTACCCTCCCGTGGAGATGCTACTTGTTAGAGCGGCAAAGAGAATGACTGGGGAGGCGGAGCCTGAGGGGGAGCTATATGGACAGCTCTGCTGTGTGCTCTCTTTGCCACTTCCTGTAGGGAATGAGAATATCCCACAAGTAAGGATGAATCCGTGGACTGGATACACCATGTAAGAGAAAACATCATCAGAAGATGAAGAATCATAAACTCTATCCAGGTTAGACTACGTCTTAGCAGCAACCGAAGGTTCAGAGTCGTCCAAAGTAGCTAGAAACTCCTTCAGTAGTAACCGGAGATGTTCAAGCTTAAATCTAAAATTCGCCTCTTTAGATTCTGACGATTTCGTCACTAAAGTGTCAGTCTGAAATTTCACCTTCAGACGGTACTGAAGTATTCTCCTCCTCAGACAATTGAGAAAGGTTGACCAGCGCAGATTTAGAGGGGTCAGAAGCCTTACTAGCGGAAAAATGTAGATTTCCTCTTGCGCTTACCCGAAGAAGGGAAAGCTGACAAAGCCGCCGATACTGGGGAATTAATCTGAGCGGCAAAATCTCTAGGTAAATAAACACCCCCAGGAGGTTGAGAGGACATAGAAGGCACAGTATGGGAAACGATCAAGGCTTGGGACGTTTGAGGAGAAAGCGGAGGCATATCACGCACAGCTTTATCCCGAGAGACATTTGGCTCAGAAGGGAGTAATTTGTATTTACATTTTAAAGTTTTAGCTAAGCATGAGGAACAAAATTGCATTGGCAAAACAATTTGAGCCTCTAAACATAGTAAGCATTTATCAACAGACAGACTGATCTAACGCTGAAACCATATTTGCAGAATTCAGCTGTTAAAGAATATTGAAAAAGAAAATAAACTTTCAAATTTTATAACAAATTTAGAGAGCAATAAAAAGATCCTTTCACGCAACCTTAGATTTCCTGACACTACTACCGGATAGGAATGACACCCCACTAGTCAGAGGAAACAAAACCTTCCTGTAAGGATCTTCTCCTCTTAGCACAGAACGATCCGCTGATGAGAAATATGTAAAAAACAAAAATCTGACAGAGCTCTACAATGCGATACACTCCTCTACCGTTTCAACGCAATGCAAGCTCACTAAGCTTCGCTCCGATATTTCCCGGAAGTGCGGGCATAACGTGAGCGTATCAAAAAACTAACTGCGCCACTTGAAAGAGCACAAAAAAGTAAACTGCTCACAGTTTGACCGTTATTGAAATCAGCCTCTCTGAAGTGTACCTCATCTAAATATGTCCAATAAAGTGCCCTGCATTCAGCTAATTTATCAGAATGCTGCATCACTCCTCTATTGATTCACAATAAAAGTTATGATTCCCCCAGTGAAATAACATCTCTCACAACACCTTTAACCCATACAGTGTCATATCCTCCAAAGAATGTATCCTTAACTAATAAGGATATATACATGTCCAATTTGCCATAATCTGTCCAAAGTAAGTATCCTTAATTAAAAAGGATATCTATGTCCCAATTTGGATCCATATGAGGATTAACCTCTTAAGTGCTGTCCTTCAATACCTAGAAGGCAAAAGCACTTACCTTAAATCCAGCTGAAGGACAGATGTTGCTACATAGGTGTGACAGGCACTTTGCTAACTGTTATGAACCTGTATTAAAAAGAAAGAACACCGTAACTAACTGGCTTTCTACAAAGGGGTAGCAAAATGTTAAAAGTAAAGCAAAGACGAGGGCGTGTCTCTGGGCGGCACCTTGACTGGTTGCAATATTGGTTGCTCTGAGTAGATCACTGATACTCTGCCAAATATCAGTGTATTAAAAGATCATCCATTTACCTCAACCTGATATTTATAATCTACAGATTGAATTGATTCTGAGGATATGTTATTTTTGAAAAAACACCTCTGCAAACCGATCCGGAGCATTGAGGCCTAAGGCAGACTCTTCACTGAGAGGCTCTCAACATCACCCCCCCCCCCCTTAAAACCACAGGCCGGGTATTTAGCGCATATACGCACATAAACTAACTAACTAGAGCAACAGAAGATACCGCAAAATACAGTTTTTGGTTGACCTAAGAATTATTGTACTACTTCAACTCTCACCAAACAATGGAGAACACCCAGATTTGGATGTATATAAAATTGAACTCTGCAACGTACTTCAACAGGCATTACATTTTAAGCCCTGCAACTCTAAGAAAGTGGACGAGCAGCCACAAGCAGCTAAACCATCCAATCCACCTAAGGAGGTTCGTATAGAAACGGATAACGAAATTAGATCCAACAACCTCAATAATAGATATAAACCTACCCACGACCCAAGCACTGAAATGAAACAGCCTGATATTCAGGCCGCACATGGAGGCCCTAATATGTACATGCTGGATGATGCGGCGCTGCTGCAGCGATCCCCACATAAGCTGATCACCACCACTAATAATCCTTTACGACATCGGAGTATACAGGTCAGCTGGCATTACCTTGTCGAGTTGAGACGCAAAGATGAGGGCACGCTGGAAAAGAGTAAGTGAATCGGCTACAGAGAGCATCTGAGCCTGGTGACTGATAAAGCTGGCATGTGGTCGGAGGCCTACCTGATCGTTCAGGTACTGGGATGTGGTGCAGCTGCAGGACCTCACAGCTTCTTCACGCTATCACGACACTCTAACTTTGGGAATAGTCGTGGAGAAAGTTGCAGTAGCCACGGTGTTAGAAAAGCTAACAGATGCGATAATGGCTCATCAAGCAATTGATTGTTTACAGGCCTCCTACAAGTTTCGCTCTGGGGTCTGATAGGGATGCAAAAACCTAAATGCCTATGTCTGGAGGTTCTTATGTGCTTATGGTGAGTGTGGACAGAATCTATGTTGTGCTATACACTTATATAGGAGAGGTTTGCTGTATGATGGGTTTCCTTACCCCTTCCCGTTTGTTTTGTATTGAATAATTCAGATCGATGGCTATACCCCTGTAAGATCCCGAACCCTATTAATATATTGAGGAGCGGGTGAATTAGGGCATGTTTTGCCCCATGTTGTCGCCAGACCATTACAAAGATGGCTGAGAAACGACAGCAATTTATGCGTACTATATTATTGCATTTCATATTTAACTTGATAGCTGATCCTTAGGTTGATATCGTTTTTTCACATCTTCCTCTACCAAGGGAAAGTCTCTGACCTTCATGATCCCATATATATTATTAGCACACTTTACTAAGTTTACACTTTGCAATCTGCTTTATTTTAACGTATAAGTATGTACCTTGGATGGCACAACACACAATATGGTATAACCTACTTTTCTTTCTACTACTACAAAACTGGGTAAAAATGTATATTGCCACCCTTCAATTTTGTCTGACAGTATGTTTGTTGTTCATTTATGGTATACATATTTAATTCCCAGATCATGTGGGTAAAAGTACAAGATTCTCAAAGGATTTGAATACCAATTTTTGTATAACTTAACGGTCTATATTGTCTAGCACCTCATCTTAGAAGTCTGAGTATACCCTTATAATTTTGTCAAGTTTAATTTTTCTGTTACCCTGGTTATATAATAGGTCTACTTAAAGGGACACTAAACCCACATTTTTTATTTCATGATTCAGATAGAGGATGCAATTTTAAACAACTTTCTAATTTACTCCTATTATCAATTTTTCTTCATTCTCTTGCTATTATTTAAAAAGCAGGAATGTGATGCATAGGAGCCGCCCCATTTTTGTTTGAGAACCTGGGTTTTGCTTTCTTATTGGTGGGTAAATGTAAGCCTCCAAAAAGCAAGCACTATACATGGTACTGAACCTAAAATGGGCTGGCTGCTAAGATTTACATTGCTGCTTTTAAAATAAAGATTGCAAGAGAACGAAGAAAAATTGATAATAGGAGTAAATTAGAAAGTTGATTAAAATGTCATGCTCTGAGCGGGTTCAAGGAACGCCGCGATTATCAAGCATACCCACCAGGACGCCAAGCTAGTTCGTAGCGGACAGACGAGCACTTGGAGAGGTAAAGTCATTACCCGTGCATCGCAGATTCCACTGAGGATCCGGTAAGCAGTTATAGCTTTGGCAGCAGTGGATTTACAGTATGCTTTTTCCTCTGAGTCACTACTAACACCCAAGTCTTTATCGATACATGAACTTATGTTTGTATTCTCCCTGGCTACAAGTGATTATATTGCAAGATTTTGCTTACATATATTCAATAAATTTGGGAACTGTGTTACGGAGTTTTCAGTATGTATGTTTCTATCTGAATCATGAAAGAAAAAATGTGGGTTTAGTGTCCCTTTAAGGAAGTGATCTCATCTTGTCAACTATTTACCCACACTTGATTTATATACAACGTCTGATCCAGAATGCATACAAAATGTACATACATAAATCCTACTAATAGCAATTATCTTGCCACTCTAAAGATAAGTTAGATATGGCTAACTATGTGAAAGTGTTTAAGGTTTAGCATTGGCCTACTATTTACCTACAGGATTTACAAAGTTACGTAGAAAACGTTTAAGGGCTATCTGCATACCAATATATGTACAGTAGATCTCTAAGCAAGAGTATGGACGCTTACATCCGTCCTATTTTACTATATCCCTTAAGCTTCATAAATGTCTCATCTCAGTAGGATGTCCTGAGCATATTAGTTGGTCCTCAATTTTATTAAATAATCAGCTAACTACATTCACTATTATTATTTCATGTATGCACACTTTTTAGGAGTTAATCTCTTTACTTTCCTTGTAGTACCCCCAGCTGTTATAATGATGGGAAACAGAATTTATGTTTACCTGATAAATTGCTTTCTCCAACGGTGTGTCCGGTCCACGGCGTCATCCTTACTTGTGGGATATTCTCTTCCCCAACAGGAAATGGCAAAGAGCCCAGCAAAGCTGGTCACATGATCCCTCCTAGGCTCCGCCTACCCCAGTCATTCGACCGACGTTAAGGAGGAATATTTGCATAGGAGAAACCATATGGTACCGTGGTGACTGTAGTTAAAGAAAAATAAATTATCAGACCTGATTAAAAAAACCAGGGCGGGCCGTGGACCGGACACACCGTTGGAGAAAGCAATTTATCAGGTAAACATAAATTCTGTTTTCTCCAACATAGGTGTGTCCGGTCCACGGCGTCATCCTTACTTGTGGGAACCAATACCAAAGCTTTAGGACACGGATGAAGGGAGGGAGCAAATCAGGTCACCTAAATGGAAGGCACCACGGTTTGCAAAACCTTTCTCCCAAAAATAGCCTCAGAAGAAGCAAAAGTATCAAACTTGTAAAATTTGGTAAAAGTGTGCAGTGAAGACCAAGTCGCTGCCCTACATATCTGATCAACAGAAGCCTCGTTCTTGAAGGCCCATGTGGAAGCCACAGCCCTAGTGGAATGAGCTGTGATTCTTTCGGGAGGCTGCCGTCCGGCAGTCTCGTAAGCCAATCTGATGATGCTTTTAATCCAAAAAGAGAGAGAGGTAGAAGTTGCTTTTTGACCTCTCCTTTTACCGGAATAAACAACAAACAAGGAAGATGTTTGTCTAAAATCCTTTGTAGCATCTAAATAGAATTTTAGAGCGCGAACAACATCCAAATTGTGCAACAAACGTTCCTTCTTTGAAGCTGGTTTCGGACACAGAGAAGGTACGATAATCTCCTGGTTAATGTTTTTGTTAGAAACAACTTTTGGAAGAAAACCAGGTTTAGTACGTAAAACCACCTTATCTGCATGGAACACCAGATAAGGAGGAGAACACTGCAGAGCAGATAATTCTGAAACTCTTCTAGCAGAAGAGATTGCAACTAAAAACAAAACTTTCCAAGATAATAACTTAATATCAACGGAATGTAAGGGTTCAAACGGAACCCCCTGAAGAACTGAAAGAACTAAATTGAGACTCCAAGGAGGAGTCAAAGGTTTGTAAACAGGCTTAATTCTAACCAGAGCCTGAACAAAGGCTTGAACATCTGGCACAGCTGCCAGCTTTTTGTGAAGTAACACAGACAAGGCAGAAATCTGTCCCTTCAGGGAACTTGCAGATAATCCTTTTTCCAATCCTTCTTGAAGGAAGGATAGAATCTTAGGAATCTTAACCTTGTCCCAAGGGAATCCTTTAGATTCACACCAACAGATATATTTTTTCCAAATTTTGTGGTAAATCTTTCTAGTTACAGGCTTTCTGGCCTGAACAAGAGTATCGATAACAGAATCTGAGAACCCTCGCTTCGATAAGATCAAGCGTTCAATCTCCAAGCAGTCAGCTGGAGTGAAACCAGGTTCGGATGTTCGAACGGACCCTGAACAAGAAGGTCTCGTCTCAAAGGTAGCTTCCAAGGTGGAGCCGATGACATATTCACCAGATCTGCATACCAAGTCCTGCGTGGCCACGCAGGAGCTATCAAGATCACCGACGCCCTCTCCTGATAGATCCTGGCTACCAGCCTGGGGATGAGAGGAAACGGCGGGAACACAAAGCTAGTTTGAAGGTCCAAGGTGCTACTAGTGCATCCACTAGAGCCGCCTTGGGATCCCTGGATCTGGACCCGTAGCAAGGAACTTTGAAGTTCTGACGAGAGGCCATCAGATCCATGTCTGGAATGCCCCACAGCTGAGTGACTTGGGCAAAGATTTCCGGATGGAGTTCCCACTCCCCCGGATGCAATGTCTGACGACTCAGAAAATCCGCTTCCCAATTTTCCACTCCTGGGATGTGGATAGCGGACAGGTGGCAGGAGTGAGACTCCGCCCATAGAATGATTTTGGTCACTTCTTCCATCGCTAGGGAACTCCTTGTTCCCCCCTGATGGTTGATGTACGCAACAGTTGTCATGTTGTCTGATTGAAACCGTATGAACTTGGCCCTCGCTAGCTGAGGCCAAGCCTTGAGAGCATTGAATATCGCTCTCAGTTCCAGAATATTTATCGGTAGAAGAGATTCTTCCCGAGACCAAAGACCCTGAGCTTTCAGGGATCCCCAGACCGCGCCCCAGCCCATCAGACTGGCGTCGGTCGTGACAATGACCCACTCTGGTCTGCGGAATGTCATCCCTCGTGACAGGTTGTCCAGGGACAGCCACCAACGGAGTGAGTCTCTGGTCCTCTCACTTTAAATTTTAAACTGAACACACTTTATTACTGCAATTGCGAAAAAACATGAAGGAATTGTTCAAAATTCACCAAATTTTCACCACAGTGTCTTAAAGCCTTAAAAGTATTGCACACCAAATTTGGAAGCTTTAACCCTTAAATAAACGGAACCGGAGCCGTTTTGAACTTTAACCCCTTTACAGTCCCTGGTATCTGCTTTGCTGAGACCCAACCAAGCCCAAAGGGGAATACGATACCAAATGACGCCTTCAGAAAGTCTTTCTAAGTATCAGAGCTCCTCTCACATGCGACTGCATGCCATGCCTCTCAAAAACAAGTGCGCAACACCGGCGCGAAAATGAGGCTCTGCCTATGCTTTGGGAAAGTCCCTAAAGAATAAGGTGTCTAAAACAGTGCCTGCCGATATTATTATATCAAAATACCCAAATAAAATGATTCCTCAAGGCTAAATATGTGTTAATAATGAAACGATTTAGCCCAAAAAAAGTCTACAGTCTTAATAAGCCCTTGTGAAGCCCTTATTTACGATCGTAATAAACATGGCTTACCGGATCCCATAGGGAAAATGACAGCTTCCAGCATTACATCGTCTTGTTAGAATGTGTCATACCTCAAGCAGCAAGAGACTGCTCACTGTTCCCCCAACTGAAGTTAATTGCTCTCAACAGTCCTGTGTGGAACAGCCATGGATTTTAGTGACGGTTGCTAAAATCATTTTCCTCATACAAACAGAAATCTTCATCTCTTTTCTGTTTCTGAGTAACTAGTACATACCAGCACTATTTCAAAATAACAAACTCTTGATTGAATAATAAAAACTACAGTTAAACACTAAAAAACTCTAAGCCATCTCCGTGGAGATGTTGCCTGTACAACGGCAAAGAGAATGACTGGGGTAGGCGGAGCCTAGGAGGGATCATGTGACCAGCTTTGCTGGGCTCTTTGCCATTTCCTGTTGGGGAAGAGAATATCCCACAAGTAAGGATGACGCCGTGGACCGGACACACCTATGTTGGAGAAATATATATTTATAAGGTTCGTCCATGTGTTCTGCGACAAGGGGCGAGTCACAATAAGGATTACTAGAATATTTAACTCCCAAATCCTCCCACTAATTGATAAGTAGTGGCCCCTTGTCTGGTTTAACGCCCAAGAGCAATATTCATTTCTACTTCACACCCAAACACCCCATAACACCCTAGGATATATAGACCACTCTATGTTTAGAACAAGCCCACCCTCCATATAAAGTATGGGCTGATTTAAATGGAAATATCCACCTACTAAGCTACAACTGTCTAGCCTGAATACATTCACCATATATGTACTTCCAAATATCCCATATAGATAAGTTGTCAGCAAAGATAATTTGTTCGGATAACATTTAAGAGTCTGGTTGTCCTCATAGACACAAGGTCCAAGAGGGACCGAATGTACCGTTAAGAGTTCCTCTGAGATATTTATGTTTATATGGGTCCATGAGCGGCTATTTGAAATTTAGGAGGCATTATTTGCTAGTTTAGTCACCAGTTAAGCTACTTGTTTATTTCTATATATCTTCTTGAGTTTTACATATATACATATTGAGATATTGACAGACCCAAAAGTGGTCTACTATTCTCTACCTTCTAATAACGATTCCTTTTATCAGGTGGTCAAGGGTCCAAGTGAGGCCCAACATAATACAAAGTGAAGGTAAATTTAAAAGAAATTTTTTTGGAGGTACTACAAAATTTGCCAGGTTATGACTGTTTGTATTAATACAAGCTCTGATGTGAGCTTAACTGTACTCGTATAACATGTACTGCATCGCAGTTTGACTATACTCTGTATGTCCAAGAACCTCAATAAAAAAAAAATTAAAAAAAGTAAAGCAAAGACTACCTCGCCGCTAAAAGCCACCACAACTCTTACTAAAGAGATTGACATGGACACAGCTAGACCCCAATCCTTGCTTGCAGGGAAAAGTACCCATAAAAGGATTAAATATCTTCAGACACCAACTTCGCACATCCCCTATTGACAGAGCCAAAGAGAATGACTGGGGGTAAGGGAAGTTACACTTAACAGCTTTGCTGTGGTGCTCTTTGCCTCCTCCTGCTGGCCAGGAGTTGAATATCCCACTAGTAATTGGAATGACATGGACTCTCCATGCCATAGGAAAGAAAATACATAAAGTGAAATCCTATATAGAGGATGATTTTTGTTGCTGGTATTTAATGTGCAACAACAACATGATTGATTGAAATATTTAGAAAGTAATAACTTAGTAGGTGCTGATTACCATGTTGAATTAAATTATGCATTCAATGGTACATCTAAAATATTAACACACGTAAGTTATCTAACTTCCTCCTTACAGTTGTGGCTGGCTCCTGAGTGTTAATTTAAAAGGGATATGAAACCCAATTTTTTTTCTTTAATGATTCAGATAGAGCATGTAATTTTAAACAAATTTCTAATTTACTCCTATTATCAAGTTTTCTTCATTCTCTTGGTATCTTTATTTGAAAATCAGGAATGTAAGTTTAGGAGCCGGACCATTTTTGGTTCAGCACCTGGGTAGCGCTTGCTGACTGGTGTCTAAATGTGGCCACCAATTAGCAAGTGCTACCCAGGTGCTGAACCAAAAAATGGGGGCCAGCTCCTAAGCTTACAATCTTGCTTTTTCAAATAAAGATACCAAAAGAACGAAGAAAATAAATGATAATAGGAGTAAATTAAAAAGTTGCTTAAAATTGCATGCTCTGTCTAAATCATGAAAGTTTAATTTGGACTAGACAATCCCTTTAATAAAAGCAGAATAAAAAAAACTAATTTCTACACACTAATCTTTCAAACACAAATTCATATTGTAATATGATGTGGCAATGTAACCACTTTAGCTACTGCAATTTCCCATATGAACTAGAGCATCCTTATCAAGCTAGGTTATGTGTATCTGGATCTTGTGCTGTATAAACAATTGATCCAAAAGGGCACTGTTTTACGCCAAGAAGCTCATCCCCTCATTTACCAGCCTGCTCTCTTCTCATATACACCAACGATGCTCACAACCTCCTCCTCACTCATCAGATACTGCTGTTCTTTTCTGAGCCACAGTCTTGGTAAACTAATGACATCGCAATTGCCAGAGGGTGGCTTTTTTTTAAGAAGACTGCCATACTGCCAATGTCTTCCTAAAGCACAGCTTCTTAAAAGGGATAGTAAACACATTGTGGTTACAAAACATGTCTGTTGTGTCAATAGCATATTGTAACAGAACTCCATCCACCACGTGCCAATCTGGACTAGTCTGCAGGCAACAAAACTTGCCACAGTCGTACAGTTAGTATAAAGTGCATTGTTTTGATGTTTTATCTGATAAAGCCCATCAGGGACAGATGTGTCACAGGGTTAGCCTTGAGAAGTCAGCAGGTGTGTTTCAAGTTCTAAGAATTAGAAAAACCTTAATTTTAAGAGCTCAACTACATGAAAAGAGAGCAAAATAAATAATGAAACATATAGCATTGAATATGAAACCCACACAAATTCTCATGATTCAGATAGAACATGCAATTTTAAACAAGTTACTAATTGACTTTTATTAACTCATTTTCTTCATTCTCTTGGTATCTTTTGTTGAAAAGCAGGGACATAAGCTCAGTCGCGTGCACATGTCTGGAGCACTATATGGGAGCGGTTTTGCAAGATTATCCATATGCAAGAGCACTAGATGGCAGCACTATTCCCTGCAATGTAGTGCTCCAGATGCCTACCTAGGTAACTCTAACAAAGAATAACATGGGAACAAAGTAAATTAGAAACTTTTTAAAAACTGTATGCTCGGTCTGAATCACAAGAGAAAATGTTTGTGTTTGATATCCCTTTAATCTAGATGAGCTGCCAGTCTCTAAATAAGTTAATTTCTGAACTAAAAAATGTCTTAAGAAATTAACTAAGAAATAGCTGCCCTTATATCTGAATCTATAAACTAGAGGTGTCTTATACCTGCTCGATCCCCCAGCATGCATCTGCACTATCTATGCAGGTCCTGCCCTCTTTACAAATGCTTAGGATCACTGGAGTTATAAGTTCTTATAGAATTCCCTGTTATAGCTTTATGGTTAATTTCTGTGATTACTTTATTAAAGCTTATAATTTAGGTTATCAATTTACATATATAAGTTTTAGATCATGTAAATATAAAATCCAAATTCTTATCTTCATTTACAGATTTTAGGGATTGTTTAATAGCAGCATCATCACCTTAAGATCTAGTGTATCTATACAGGGGTAATAATAATAATAAATTTTATATATATATATATATATCAGCATAGGAGACTTAGATTATTGCTCATAATATATTGTGCAAGCAAACATCCTTTGTGTTCAATTAAAATGGTATTCACATCAGCTGATTTAAAGGGGACACTAAACCCAAAAATGTTCTTTCATGATTCAGATAAATACATTTTAACCCCTTAACGACCAAGGACGTGCAGGGTACGTCCTCTAAAAAAAGTCAGTTAACGAGCAAGGACGTACCCTGCACGTCCTCGGTGTGGAAAGCAGCTGGAAGCGATCCTGCTCGCTTCCAGCTGCTTTCCGGTTATTGCAGTGATGCCTCGATATCGAGGCATCCTGCAATAACCTTTTTTAGCCATCCGGTGCAGAGAGAGCCACTCTGTGGCCCTCTCTACACCGGACATCGGTGGGAGCCGTTGTGGGAGACAGGTGGCGGCCATCGATGGCCCTGATGATGTGGAGGGGTGCGGGATCGTGGGTGGGGATGACCGGGGTGCGCGCGCGCGTGCACGGGGGGCGGGCGCGTGCAAGGGGAGGGAGCGGGTGGGAACCGCTACACTACAGAAAATTTTAGAGCAAAAGTTGGTAAAAGTGGGGAATAAAAATGTTATAAAAAACATCAGTTAGGGGGTGGGGGTTGGTCTGTGGGGGGGGGAAAGCTACACTACAGAAAAAAACTGTAAACAAATATAAAACATTTATTTTGCTAACTGGGTACTGGCAGACAGCTGCCAGTACCCAAGATGGCCCCCAATAAGGCAGAGGGGGAGGGTTAGAGAGCTGTTTGGGGGGGGGGGATTAGGGAGGTTGGGGGCTAAAGGGGGACCCTACACAGCAGCATATGTAAATATGCTAAAAAAAATTCAAAGATACCTTTTTATTTTAGTACTGGCAGACTTTCTGCCAGTACTTAAGATGGCGGGGACAATTGTGGGGTGGGGGAGGGAAGGGAGCTGTTTGGGAGGGATCAGGTGGTGTGATGTGTCAGGTGGGAGGCTGATCTCTACACTAAAGCTAAAATTAACCCTGCAAGCTCCCTACAAACTACCTAATTAACCCCTTCACTGCTAGCCATAGTACACGTGTGATGCGCAGCAGCATTTAGCGGCCTTGTAATTACCAAAAAGCAACGCCAAAGCCATATATGTCTGCTATTTCTGAACAAAGGGGATCCCAGAGAAGCATTTACAACCATTTGTGCCATAATTGCACAAGCTGTTTGTAAATAATTTCAGTGAGAAACCTAAAATTGTGAAAAATTTAACGTTTTTTTTCATTTGATCGCATTTGGTGGTGAAATGGTGGCATGAAATATACCAAAATGGGCCTAAATCAATACTTGGGGTTCTCTACTACACTACACTAAAGCTAAAATTAACCCTAGACGCTCCCTAATTAACCCCTTCACTGCTGGGCATAATACACGTGTGGTGCGCAGTGGCATTTAGCAGCCTTCTAATTACCAAAAAGCAAAGCCAAAGCCATATATGTCTGCTATTTATGAACAAAGGGGATCCCAGAGAAGCATGTACAACCATTTATGCCATAATTGCATAAGTTGTTTGTAAATAATTTCAGTGAAAAACCTAAAGTTTGTGAAAAAAATTGTGAAAAAGTGAACAATTTTTTTTTATTTGATCGCATTTGACGGTGAAATGGTGGCATGAAATATACCAAAATGGGCCTAGATCAATACTTTGGGATGTCTTCTAAAAAAAAATATATACATGTCAATGGATATTCAGGGATTCCTGAAAGATATTAGTGTTCCAATGTAACTAGCGCTAATTTTGAAAAAAAGTGGTTTGGAAATAGAAAAGTGCTACTTGTATTTATGTCCCTATAACTTGCAAAAAAAGCAAAGAACATGTAAACATTGGGTGTTTCTAGACTCAGGACAAAATTTAGAAACTATTTAGCATGGGTGTTTTTTGGTGGTATTAGATGTGTAACAGATTTTGGGGGTCAAAGTTAGAGAAAGCGTGTTTTTTTCCATTTTTACCTCATATTTTATACTTTTTTTTTATAGTAAATTATAAGATATGATGAAAATAATGGTATCTTTTGAAAGTCCATTTAATGGCGAGAAAAACAAGTACATAATATGTGTGGGTACAGTAAACGAGTAAGAGGACAATTACAGCTAAACACAAACACCGCAAAAATGTAAAAATAGCCTTGGTCCCAAACGGACAGAAAATGGAAAAGTGCTGTGGTCATTAAGGGGTTAAACAACATTTCAATTTACTTCTATTATCTAATTTGCTTCATTCTTTAGTTATATTTTGTAGAAGAAATAGCAATGCACACGGGTGAGCCAATCACAAGGCATCTATGTGCACCCACCAAACAGCAGCTACTGGGCCTATCTAGATATGCTTTTCAGCAAAGGATCAAGTGAATGAAGCAAATTAGATGATAGAAGTAAATTAGAAACTTGTTTAAAATAACATGCTCTTTCTAAATCATGAAAGAAGAAAATTTGGGTTTCATGTCCCTTTAAGTAAATGTATTCCAGGGTTAAAGGGAAAGTAAAGGGCACACCTCCAATGGTGTTTGCCTGCAACTGCTAGCGTATTTCGTGGGACCAGACAATGGAACACCAAGAGTGCTTGTAATAATTTATACTTACCTCATCTTCACCCTGTGACTGGCTTAATCCCGTTTGCAGTGTATGTTGCATCTACATAAATCAAGTAAGAACCGCTTTTATACTGGTTTACGTCTGTCCTGTTAAAGCAACTGAATTGCAAGCTGGGCACCCCCATTCTCTGTAATTTATCTGCTGCCACTTACAATGGATACTAACTAGTAATGATAGTACAAGGAACCGTAGAATTAACTCTTTACATTCACAACTACACTTTTGTAACAATTGAAACATTCCACATCAGAGAAAGATCAGATACAAATGAAATTTCTTAAACTAATAATCTGTGCAAACTATCTTCACTAGAGATGGTTTTGTGCCCAGAAATGAGCTGCAAATATTCTTGTACACTTTTTATTCTGATCCTGATACAGGATTATTAAAAAAACAAAATGAAATACTAATTGCTGTATGTAACTGCAAGTGAGGTACAGTGGAGCTGTATATATACAGTATAAGGAAAGCAGAGGTTACCCTTACATCAGACTCAGTAAGGTAAGAAGGTGCAGCATGTAGAAAACACTCCTGGGTACTAATTCAAATTAATTTACATAAATTAAAGGGATATACAACCAGTGTTAATTTTGTCGATTAAAACTAGACTAAAATGAGTATAAAACTAAAATTAGTAGGACTAAAATATGACTAAAACTAAAATGGCATTTTAGTCAAAAGACTGACTAAAACTAAATCAAAATTTGCTCACAAAAACATTTTATGCTAGGTGTTATAATCAATCCATACTTAATCACTGCTCTTTTGTCAAATTTACAAAAATGTTAAGATAAAGACATGTTATATACCACAACAGTTAAATCTGTTAAATCTGTATTGCATGTTCAAACCTTAACATAAATAAAAAAAGGTTAATAAACCTTTACTCCAGGAGTATATACTGAGTTTGGAAGTTCTAGGCAGAGCAGTGCTAATATCGTTGCCGAAAAATTTTCGAATCTTTGAACAATGAATTGATTCTTCCTATAGAAATAAGCATAACCCACAAGTACTGTATGGGTTTAAGTTATGCTGTGCCTGTGCTAGCTGCAGAAACTTATTGTTGTGTTGAGTTACTTTAATTATTAACAGAGAACTGTTAAAGTTTTTTATATTGGGTAATATGTGCAATACAGTTTACAGTTTTTTTTTTTATATTGTAAAGTTGCACTTCTGTTTATTTATGAAACTTGGTTTTATTTCATTTTAAGTTTAATAAAGATGTTATATATCACATCGGCTAAATCTGTGTCTGTATTGCATGTTTAAACCTTAATACCACAAATAATAAAATGTGTTATGTTTACTCCTGAAGTATATAATGAGTTTGCAAATTATAGAAAAATGCTTAAATAATGCATTGCAATTTAACTAAACCCCTTACATTTCAGTCGACTAAAATCTATTGGAGATTCAGTCGACTAAAATCTATTGGAGATTCAGTCGACTAAAATCTATTGGAGATTCAGTCGACTAAAATCTATTGGAGATTCAGTCGACTAAAATCTATTGGAGATTCAGTCGACTAAAATCTATTGGAGATTCAGTCGACTAAAATCTATTGGAGATTCAGTCGACTAAAATCTATTGGAGATTCAGTCGACTAAAATCTATTGGAGATTCAGTCGACTAAAATCTATTGGAGATTCAGTCGACTAAAATCTATTGGAGATTCAGTCGACTAAAATCTATTGGAGATTCAGTCGACTAAAATCTATTGGAGATTCAGTCGACTAAAATCTATTGGAGATTCAGTCGACTAAAATCTATTGGAGATTCAGTCGACTAAAATCTATTGGAGATTCAGTCAACTAAAACTAGACTAAAACTAAAACAATTCATTGACTAAAATACGACAAACTAAAATGGCATTTTAGTCAAAAGACTAAAACTAAATCAAAATTTGCCGTCAAAATAAACACTGTATAAAACCCCTAAAAAGATTTTGTTTGTGATTAAGTACACCATTTTTAAAAAGTTTCCAATTAACTTCCATTATCAAATTAGCTTAAAGGGACATAATACTCATATGCTAAATCACTTGAAACTGATGCAGTGTAACTGTAAAAAGCTGACAGGAAAATATCACCTGAGCATCTCTATGTAAAAAAGGAAGATATTTTACCTCAAAATCTTCTCAGCTCAGAGTAAGTAATGTGTAAAAAGTTATAGTTCAGCTGCTGTCCAGCTGCAGGAAAAAAATAATAAAAAACATGAAGAAATGAACTGCAGCCAATCAGCATCAACAGTGCTGAGGTCATGAACTCTTTTACTGTGGTCTCATGAGATATCACTTAACTCT
This sequence comes from Bombina bombina, assembly GCF_027579735.1. Taxonomy (NCBI): domain Eukaryota; kingdom Metazoa; phylum Chordata; class Amphibia; order Anura; family Bombinatoridae; genus Bombina; species Bombina bombina. The sequence continues at coordinate 1,165,135,560 of NC_069501.1, read as the reverse complement.
CATGAGATTTCATAGTAAACTTCCTTAAACTGAATAGGGAAATAACATGGAGTGTGAATGAGGCTCACTCCCTTGTCTGTCCCGGGACAGACATACTGATTTGCTGCTTAGAAGTCCTTTACAATGGGATGTGGCTACTGAGGAACTTTTGAGGTAAAATCTCTTTCTTTTTACATAGATATGCTCAGGTGATATTTTCTAGTCAGACTTTTACAGCTATGCTGCATCACTTTCAAGTGTTTCAACATTTGGGTATTATGGCCCTTAAATTTCCATGGAATTCTTTGAGGTCAATTTATCAAGCTGCGGCGGAAAGAGGCGCACATATGCGCCCCTGTCCGCCGTAGCTCACCTCTAGTGGACTGAATTCCGCTGCCGGAATTCAGCATTGCACACGAGCGCCATTTTGCGTTTGCATGCAATCCCGCCCCCTGCCAGCGCACAGCCAATCACGCGCAGACAGGAGCTGTCAATTTCCCTGGTCGGACGAGACAGGGGAGATTGAAATTCGCCACCTAAGAGGTGGTGAAAGGTTAGGGAGGCAGCGGTCTGATGACCGCTGCTTCATAAATACGGACTGAAGGTTCTCTTGTGAGAACCTGCAGTCGTAGGCAGTCTTCGTCTCCCGAAAGGGTTTAATAAATCGATCCCTTTGCGTAAGAGATACTTAGGTAGGTGTCTGTAGCACTACATGGCTGGAAATAGTGCTGCCATCTAGTGCTCTTTCAAAGGGATAACATTCTTATAAAACTGCTGCCATATAGTGCTCCTGAGCATACTTCCCAGCTTTTCAACAAATGATACAGAGAAAACAAAGAAAATGTAATAGTAGTACATTTTGCATGCTCTATATCTGAATCATGAAAAGAAAATTGTGTTTCATGTACCTTTAACATTAGACAATAATAAATCTATTTCTAATAGTGCTATCATTTAGTTATCTAATCATTACCAGCAAATCCACCGAATGATAACAGTTTGCAAAAACTTTGTGCGTGTAATATATTGCATTAACTTAAAGGGACAGTAAATTCAAAATTGAACTTTCATGATTCTGAAGAGCATGCCATTTTAAACAACTTTCCAATTGACTTCGGTTATCTAATATGCTTTGTTCTCTTGTTATCCTTTGCTGAAAAGCATACCCAAGTAGGCTCAGAAGCAGCAATTCACTACTTGGCTAGTGGTATATTGCTGCTTCTTCAACAAAGGACACAGAGAATGAAGCTATTTTGATAAAACAAGTAAATTGGAAGATTGTTTAAAATTGTATGCTCAACTTGAAATATGAAAGAAAGTATTTGGGTTTCATGTCCCTTTAACGACCAACGTCGTACAGGGTACATCCTACACAAAAATGTCCCTAACGATCAAGGACGTACCCTGTATGTCATTGGTGTCTTCAAGCGGTGGAAGCGATCCTGATCGCTTTAAGCCGCTTTCATGTTATTGCAGTGATGTCTCGATATTGAGGCATCCTGCAATAAAAAAATTTAGCCATCCGATGCAGAGAGAGCCACTCTGTGGCCCTCTCTGCATCGGACATCGATGGCCACGATCGTTGGTGGGTGGGAGACGTTGTAGGGAGTCGGCCATCGACGAGAGTTCATTGCGGGGGGCGGGCGCGGGGGGGGGGAAGCTACATTATGGGACAATGTATATGCAGCTGAGGGTAAGGGGGGAGAGAGGAGGGAGGGGGGTTAGATATTGAGGGGGGCAGCTACACTACAGAAAAAAATAAAAAAATAAAACACTATTTATGGCAAACAGTATACTTACTGGCAGACAGCTGCCAATACCCAAGATGGCGCACAATAAGGTAGAGGGGGAGGGTTAGAGAGCTGTTTGGGGGGGGGGGGTAATAAAGTGGTTATCTATCTTTTTCAAATAAAGATACCAAGAGAATGAAGAAAATTTGATAACAGGAGTAAATTAGAAAGTTGCTTAAAATTGCATGCTCTTTCTGAATCATGAAAGAAAAAAAATTTGGTTCAGTGTTCCTTTAAGTAGTATTCGTTACCAGACATTTCTGTTGTGTTGCTATAGAACAACATATTAAAGTTTTTAAAACAAATAAACATCCATTTTACTGCTAATTGTTTTTCAGTAGCCAAACTCCACTCCCAATGTGCCTTATTTGAAGGATCCCACATATAGCAAAGTCCTGCAGCACTGAATGTTCCTTAAAATACCTTTATTCTTTTTTTGGATCAAAATTTTTTTATTGAGGTGTTACAACAAAGTAAAAACATAATTTATGCTTACCTGATAAATTTATTTCTCTTGTAGTGTATCCAGTCCACGGATCATCCATTACTTGTGGGATATTCTCCTTCCCAACAGGAAGTTGCAAGAGGATCACCCACAGCAGAGCTGCTATATAGCTCCTCCCCTCACTGCCATATCCAGTCATTCGACCGAAACAAGACGAGAAAGGAGAAACCATAGGGTGCAGTGGTGACTGTAGTTTAATTAAAATTTAGACCTGCCTTAAAAGGACAGGGCGGGCCGTGGACTGGATACACTACAAGAGAAATAAATTTATCAGGTAAGCATAAATTATGTTTTCTCTTGTTAAGTGTATCCAGTCCACGGATCATCCATTACTTCTGGGATACCAATACCAAAGCGAAAGTACACGGATGATGGGAGGGACAAGGCAGGAACTTAAACGGAAGGAACCACTGCCTTGCAAATCTGTTCAACAGAGGCCTCATTTTTAAAGGCCCAGGTGGAAGCCACAGCTCTAGTAGAATGAGCTGTAATCCTTTCAGGGGGCTGCTGTCCAGCAGTCTCATAGGCCAAGCGTATTATGCTCCGAAGCCAAAAGGAGAGAGGGGTTGCCGAAGCTTTTTGACCTCTCCTCTGTCCAGAGTAAACGACAAACAGGGCAGATGTTTGACGAAAATCTTTAGTAGCCTGTAAGTAAAACTTCAAGGCACGGACTACGTCCAGATTATGCAAAAGACGTTCCTTCTTTGAAGAAGGATTAGGACACAATGATGGAACAACAATCTCTTGATTGATATTCCTGTTAGAAACCACCTTAGGTAAAAACCCAGGTCTGGTACGCAGAACTACCTTGTCTGAATGAAAAATCAGATAAGGAGAATCACAATGTAAGGCAGATAACTCAGACTCTTCGAGCCGAGGAAATAGCCATCAAAAACAGAACTTTCCAAGATAAAAGTTTAATATCAATGAAGGGGTTCAAACGGAACTCCCTGAAGAACTTTAAGAACCAAGTTTAAGCTCCACGGGGGAGCAACAGTTTTAAACACAGGCTTAATCCTAACCAAAGCCTGACAAAATGCCTGGACGTCTGGAACATCTGCCAGACGCTTGTGCAAAAGAATAGACAGAGCAGAGATCTGTCCTTTTAAAGAACTAGCTGATAAGCCTTTGTCCAAACCCTCTTGGAGAAAGGACAATATCCTAGGAATCCTAACCTTACTCCATGAGTAACTCTTGGATTCACACCAATAAAGATATTTACGCCATATCTTATGGTAGATTTTCCTGGTGACAGGCTTCCGAGCCTGTATTAAGGTATCAATGACTGACTCGGAGAAGCCACGCCTTGATAGAATCAAGCGTTCAATCTCCATGCAGTCAGTCTCAGAGAAATTAGATTTGGATGATTGAAAGGACCTTGTATTAGAAGGTCCTGCCTCAGAGGCAGAGTCCATGGTGGAAGAGATGACATGTCCACTAGGTCTGCATACCAGGTCCTGCGTGGCCACGCAGGAGCTATCAGAATCACCGATGCTCTCTCCTGTTTGATTTTGGCAATCAGTCGAGGGAGCAGAGGAAACGGTGGAAACACATAGGCCAGGTTGAAGAACCAAGGAGCTGCTAGAGCATCTATCAGCGTTGCTCCCGTGTCCCTGGACCTGGATCCGTAACAAGGAAGCTTGGCGTTCTGGCGAGACGCCATGAGATCCAGTTCTGGTTTGCCCCAACGATGGACCAGTTGAGCAAACACCTCTGGATGGAGTTCCCACTCCCCCGCATGAAAAGTCTGACGACTTAGAAAATCCGCCTCCCAGTTCTCTACGCCTGGGATGTGGATCGCTGACAGGTGGCAAGAGTGAGACTCTGCCCAGCGAATTATCTTTGAGACTTCTAACATCGCTAGGGAACTCCTGGTTCCCCCTTGATGGTTGATGTAAGCCACAGTCGTGATGTTGTCCGACTGAAATCTGATGAACCTCATTGTTGCTAACTGAGGCCAAGCTAGAAGAGCCTTGAATATTGCTCTTAACTCCAGAATATTTATTGGGAGGAGTTTCTCCTCCTGAGTCCACGATCCCTGAGCCTTCAGGGAGTTCCAGACTGCGCCCCAACCTAGAAGGCTGGCATCTGTTGTTACAATCGTCCAATCTGGCTTGCGAAAAGTCATACCCTTGGACAGATGGACCCGAGAAAGCCACCAGAGAAGAGAATCTCTGGTCTCTTGATCCAGATTTAGTAAAGGGGACAAATCTGAGTAATCCCCATTCCACTGACTTAGCATGCATAATTGCAGCGGTCTGAGATGCAGGCGCGCAAATGGCACTATGTCCATTGCCGCTACCATTAAGCCGATAACTTCCATGCACTGAGCCACTGACGGGCGTGGAATGGAATGAAGGACACGGCAAGCATTTAGAAGTTTTGATAACCTGGACTCCGTCAGGTAAATTTTCATCTCTACAGAATCTATAAGAGTCCCTAGGAAGGAGACTCTTGTGAGTGGTGATAGAGAACTCTTTTCCACGTTCACTTTCCACCCATGTGACCTCAGAAATGCCAGAACTATCTCTGTATGAGACTTGGCAATTTGAAAGCTTGACGCCTGTATCAGGATGTCGTCTAGATACGGAGCCACCGCTATACCTCGCGGTCTTAGAACCGCCAGAAGTGAGCCCAGAACCTTTGTAAAAATTATCGGGGCAGTGGCCAACCCGAAGGGAAGAGCTACAAATTGGTAATGTCCGTCTAGAAAGGCAAACCTTAGGAACCGATGATGATCTTTGTGAATCGGTATGTGAAGGTAGGCATCCTTTAAGTCCACTGTGGTCATGTACTGACCCTCTTGGATCATGGGTAGGATGGTCCGAATAGTTTCCATTTTGAATGATGGAACTCTGAGGAATTTGTTTAAGATCTTTAGATCCAAGATTGGTCTGAAGGTTCCCTCTTTCTTGGGAACCACAGATTTGAATAAAATCCCTGTCCTTGTTCCGTCCGCGGAACTGGATGGATCACTCCCATTACTAGGAGGTCTTGCACACAGCTTAGGAATGCCTCTTGTTTTATCTGGTTTGCTGATAACCTTAAAAGATGATATCTCCCTTGTGGAGGAGAAGCTTTGAAGTCCAGAAGATATCCCTGAGATATGATCTCCAACGCCCAGGGATCCTGAACATCTCTTGCCCACGCCTGGGCGAAGAGAGAAAGTCTGCCCCCCACTAGATCCGTTTCCGGATAGGGGGCCGTTCCTTCATGCTGTCTTGGGGACAGCAGCAGGCTTTCTGGCCTGCTTGCCCTTGTTCCAGGACTGGTTAGGTTTCCAGGCCTGTCTGGAATGAGCAACAGTTCCCTCTTGTTTTGAAGCGAAGGAAGTTGATGCTGCTCCTGCCTTGAAATTTCGAAAGGCACGAAAATTAGACTGTTTGGCCTTTGATTTTGCCCTGTCCTGAGGAAGGGTATGACCCTTGCCTCCAGTAATGTTAGCAATAATTTCCTTCAAGCCCGGCCCGAAAAAGGTCTGCCCCTTGAAAGGAATGTTGAGTAATTTAGACTTTGAAGTCACATCAGCTGACCAGGATTTAAGCCATAGCGCCCTACGCGCCTGGATGGCGAATCCGGAATTCTTAGCCGTTAGTTTAGTCAAATGAACAATGGCATCAGAAACAAATGAGTTAGCTAGCTTAAGTGTTCTAAGCTTGTCAATAATTTCATTCAATGGAGCTGTCTGGATAGCCTCTTCCAGGGCCTCAAACCAGAATGCTGCCTCAGCAGTGACAGGCGCAATGCATGCAAGGGGCTGTAAAATAAAACCTTGTTGAATAAACATTTTCTTAAGGTAACCTTCTAATTTTTTATCCATTGGATCTGAAAAAGCACAACTGTCCTCAACCGGGATAGTGGTACGCTTTGCTAAAGTAGAAACTGCTCCCTCCACCTTAGGGACCGTCTGCCATAAGTCCCGTGTAGTGGCGTCTATTGGAAACATTTTTCTAAATATAGGAGGTGGGGAAAAGGGCACACCGGGTCTATCCCACTCCTTGCTAATAATTTCTGTAAGCCTTTTAGGTATAGGAAAAACGTCAGTACACACCGGCACCGCATAGTATCTATCCAGCCTACACAATTTCTCTGGAATTGCAACTGTGTTACAGTCATTCAGAGCAGCTAATACCTCCCCAAGCAATACACGGAGGTTCTCAAGCTTAAATTTAAAATTAGAAATCTCTGAATCAGGTTTCCCCGAGTCAGAGATGTCACCCACAGACTGAAGCTCTCCGTCCTCATGTTCTGCATACTGTGACGCAGTATCAGACATGGCTCTAACAGCATTTGCGCGCTCTGTATCTCTCCTAACCCCAGAGCTATCGCGCTTGCCTCTTAATTCAGGCAATCTAGATAATACCTCTGACAGGGTATTATTCATGATTGCAGCCATGTCCTGCAAGGTAATCGCTATGGGCGTCCCTGATGTAATTGGCGCCATATTAGCGTGCGTCCCCTGAGCGGGAGGCGAAGGGTCTGACACGTGGGGAGAGTTAGTCGGCATAACTTCTCCCTCGACAGAACCCTCTGGTGATAATTCTTTTATAGATAAAGACTGATCTTTACTGTTTAAGGTGAAATCAATACATTTAGTACACATTCTCCTATGGGGCTCCACCATGGCTTTCAAACATAATGAACAAGTAGGTTCCTCTGTGTCAGACATGTTTAAACAGACTAGCAAGCTTGGAAAACACTTTAAAACAAGTTTACAAGCAATATAAAAAACGTTACTGCGACTTTAAGAAACACAAATTTTCCCAAATTTTGAAATAACAGTGAAAAAATGCAGTTACACTAACAAAAATTTTTACAGTGTATGTAATAAGTTAGCAGAGCATTGCACCCACTTGCAAATGGATGATTAACCCCTTAATACCAAAAACGGAATAACAAATGACAAAAACGTTTTTTAAACAGTCACAACAACTGCCACAGCTCTACTGTGGCTTTTTACCTCCCTCAATACGACTTTTGAAGCCTTTTGAGCCCTTCAGAGAAGTAGCTGGATGTCTGTGTCTGTAATTTTTGCTGTGCAAAAAAACGCCAAAATAGGCCCCTCCCACTCATATTACAACAGTGGGAAGCCTCAGGGAACTGTTTCTAGGCAAAATTCAAGCCAGCCATGTGGAAAAAAACTAGGCCCCAATAAGTTTTATCACCAAACATATGTAAAAAACGATTAAACATGCCAGCAAACGTTTTAAAATACACTTTTCTAAGAGTATGTATCTCTATTAATAAGCCTGATACCAGTCGCTATCACTGCATTTAAGGCTTTACTTACATTACTTCGGTATCAGCAGCATTTTCTAGCAAATTCCATCCCTAGAAAAATATTTTAACTGCACATACCTTATTACAGGAAAACCTGCACGCTATTCCCCCTCTGAAGTTACCTCACTCCTCAGAATATGTGAGAACAGCAAAGGATCTTAGTTACTTCTGCTAAGATCATAGAAAACGCAGGCAGATTCTTCTTCTAAATACTGCCTGAGATAAACAGTACACTCCGGTACCATTTAAAAATAACAAACTTTTGATTGAAGAAATAAACTAAGTATAAAACACCACAGTCCTCTTACGACCTCCATCTTAGTTGAGAGTTGCAAGAGAATGACTGGGTATGGCAGTGAGGGGAGGAGCTATATAGCAGCTCTGCTGTGGGTGATCCTCTTGCAACTTCCTGTTGGGAAGGAGAATATCCCACAAGTAATGGATGATCCGTGGACTGGATACACTTAACAAGAGAAATACACTGACATAGTATATGTTTTATGGCATTATACCCTACATTCACATGTAATATATCATTTATCTATGTGAAATATAAACAACATCACAAATACAACTCACCCTCGATACACAATACAGAGGGGGAGCTAACGACATTTTGTATAGATACAAAGTATTTGATTTGTAAACCATATTCACCTCTTTTTCATTTTATTTCCTATGTTGAAACAAAATAAACTTTACATTAATTAAGCATCCATGAAACATACATCTTATAGAGTGATACTTTAAATATAATAAGAATGTATTCATTATCTAAATCTTTACATAAGAGGAAGTCAAAACAAGTAATTCCCTTTGAATATATATAGCACGAGGACCAATCGAGGGGTGTTATGATCTTTCCTCACCCATGGACAAGATAACAAAAAAAAAGGGGGGAGGGGAAAGAAAGAGGATAAAGTAGACATGGAGATGAGAGGTGGGGGATAGGAATGGAGGTATGGTCATGAAGGTGGTCCACTTTGACTAGTGAAAACATTATGGGAGTCTCCATGTTCTATTGCTCTCTATCTTCTAACTGATATTCCCCGTAGAGTTCTGTCCAACTCTCCCATATCTTAGTGTGTAGATCAAACTTCCCCATTAGGTTATATACGTATTTTTCCATTTGTTTCATATATGTAAGTTGTTCTACAACGTTTTGAATGGAGGGAGGTGAAACCTGTTTCCATTTTCTGGCAATTATTAATTTAGCGGCCGTAAAGAAGTAGATTAGAAAAATCTTTCTTGGCAAAGGCATTCTAGGAAAATTTAAATGTAATAAACTGAGTGAGGGAGAAAAAGGGAGATTGTAGTGTAGGTCTCCCAATAGTTTCATACAAGTACGCCAAAAAGGCCTAATCTGCGGGCACTCCCACCACACATGCATCCAGGTACCTCTCTGACCACAATTTCTCCAACACACTCGGGAGGAAGTAGGGTAGAATTGGTGTAAGCGCGTAGGCACTAAATGCCATCTCCAGACTATTTTATAATGAATTTCCCAAAGGGTTGAACAATGTAGATATCTTCTAGCAAACACTATTGCTTTGTGCCAGTTTCCTAAATCAAAAGTCTCATGTAAGTCTTTCTTCCCAGGTCAAATGAGTTGAGGTTTTAATTAATGTCTGTTCTTCAATTAACAAGGAGTAAAGGAAAGACATCATGCCCCTGGGTTTATGATCTGATATCCAACATGTTTCCCATTTGGTTTTTTCTTTACATTAGGGTTATGCCATATACAACATTTTGGGCACAACACCCTTAATCATGTTTCTAATATTGTGATTGCCTTATTTGGAGGCGCCAACCTGGGCTTTAGTGCACAGACAAGGCTAGCCAATGTCATAAAGTTAGTATAAAATTATTTGTTTTGCAGTTGTTGTCTGATAAAGCCAATTAGGAACAAATATGTAGCAGAGTTAGCCTTTATAAGTCAGTGGGGTGCTTTTCAAGTTCTAAAAATTAGAAATTGCTCAACTTCAGAGCTAAATCAAACAAAAAGGGGGCACAAATTTACAGTAACTACAGAAGTTCGGTGAGGACAAACTGCATACAATGAACGGCTTAGTGAACAGTGCCCCTAGAAGCAATTGCCAGCATACACCACAAAAATCTCACAGCGTTTACTGTCCCTTTAATACACTCCAGCAGGTAAAGTCAATAGATGGGAACACAAATGGGAGGAAAAACAAACCAGTACACTGTCCCCTAAATAGCAATTTATTTATTATTTTTTAAATCAGAATAAACATTTTTAAAAAGGTACTTTTCCCATCTCAACACAAAAAATGATGAACATAAGCAACAATAAAAACATTTATGAAATGTTTTATTTAGAAAGAATTTTATTGTTCTCACTCAAACATGGAAATTCCGGGAAATTCCTGATTTCACCCTTCTTTTCAAAATGTAAATTTGAGAAAAACTCTGAGCCCTCTGTAACTGTGCTTGTGTTCAGCATACCAATGACAGCACCAGAAGATCTGGCAACATGAGGGTTACATTTTAAATTATTATTTTTTTTAACTACTGAATTACCAAAATTGAATATAAGCAACAAATAAAAAAATTCCATTAAGGGACATAAACTTGTTAAATATAATATGTGGGCAGTTTTAAAAAAAACAAACTTTGGAATATACTTTCATTATTTATTTTGTTTCATTTATCTATGATGCAAAAATAAAAATGAAAATTATTTTTTCTATTACTAACAAAAACAGTGGCTAGCTTTATCTACTCTAGCGTTTCTCAAACAAGTCCCCAAGTACCTCTAAAATGGCAGATTTTAATATAGTAAAGGGACAGTTAACACCAAAATTGTTAGTTTAAAAAGATAGATAATGCCTTAACTACCCATTCCCCAGATTTGTACAGCCAATATTGTTATAGTGATACACTGAATAACATTAAAACCTCTAAACAGCCTCTTATCACATGACTTATTTGCTTTTCACAACAGGAGAATGCTAGTTCATGTGGGCCATATAGATAACATTGTGCTCACTCCTGGAGTTGTGCACAACAAATCACTAATTGGCTAAAATGCAAGTCAATAGATAATAAATAAAAAGTCATGTGATCAGGGGGCTGTCAGAAGATGCTTAGATCCAAGGTGATCACAGAGGTAAAAAGTATATTAATATAACCATGTTTTCTGTGCAAAATTGGGAAATGGTTAATAAAGGGGTTATCTATCTTTTTAAACAATAACAGTTTTGGAGGTTGACTGTCCCTTTAAAGGGATACTGAACCCAAATTTTTTTTCTTTCGTGATTCAGATACAGCATGCAATTTTAAGCAACTTTCTAATTTACTCCTATTATCAATTTTTCTTAGTTTTCTTGCTATCTTTATTTGAAAAAGGAAGTCCAGAACCCTGGACAGCACTTGTTTATTGGTGGATGAATTTATCCACCAATCAGTAAGAACAACCCAGGTTGTTCACCAAAAATGGGCCAGCATCTAAACTTACATACTTGCTTTTCAAATAAAGATACCAAGAGAATGAAGAACATTTGCTAATAGAAGTAAATTAGAAAGTTGCTTAAAATTGCATGCTCTATCTGAATCACAAAAGAAAAAATGTGGGTTCAGTGTCCCTTTAACTAAGTACAGGTGACAATCAGCTGATGGGTAAGAGCAGGTTAGTAGCCATGGTTAATAATCATCTGATGAATATTTCATCTGTGCTCTAGTAAAGATATCAAGAAAATCTGGCCTGGTAGTGGTACTTGAGAAATGCTGATCTAATGCATGAATGGGCATGGTTGGCTCCTCTAAATAATGCAAGTGATGGTATGGGTTGTTCTAACAGAATAGAAAACATATAAGATCAGCAAAGAGAAGTAACCTTCCATCAGCTGTCTGATTAAAAATACTCACCGCGCATGCGCTCCTTCGTCACAACCCATAAGATTCTATGTTAGTGCGGCTGCTTGGTAACACAAATTGCTAATCAGCCAATCACATGGCAGCAACTCAATGCATTTAGGCATCTAGACGTGGTGAAAACAACTTGCTGAAGTTCAAATCGAGCATCAGAATGGGGATTTAAGTGACTTTGAACGTGGCATGGTTGTTGGTGCTGGTCTGAGTATTTCAAAAACTACTGATCTACTTCCATGCACAACCATCTCTAGGGTTTACAGAGAATGGTCTGAAAAAACAGAATTTATGTTTACCTGATAAATTTCTTTCTCCAACGGTGTGTCCGGTCCACGGCGTCATCCTTACTTGTGGGATATTCTCTTCCCCAACAGGAAATGGCAAAGAGCCCAGCAAAGCTGGTCACATGATCCCTCCTAGGCTCCGCCTACCCCAGTCATTCGACCGACGTTAAGGAGGAATATTTGCATAGGAGAAACCATATGGTACCGTGGTGACTGTAGTTAAAGAAAATAAATTATCAGACCTGATTAAAAAACCAGGGCGGGCCGTGGACCGGACACACCGTTGGAGAAAGAAATTTATCAGGTAAACATAAATTCTGTTTTCTCCAACATAGGTGTGTCCGGTCCACGGCGTCATCCTTACTTGTGGGAACCAATACCAAAGCTTTAGGACACGGATGAAGGGAGGGAGCAAATCAGGTCACCTAAATGGAAGGCACCACGGCTTGCAAAACCTTTCTCCCAAAAATAGCCTCAGAAGAAGCAAAAGTATCAAACTTGTAAAATTTGGTAAAAGTGTGCAGTGAAGACCAAGTCGCTGCCCTACATATCTGATCAACAGAAGCCTCGTTCTTGAAGGCCCATGTGGAAGCCACAGCCCTAGTGGAATGAGCTGTGATTCTTTCGGGAGGCTGCCGTCCGGCAGTCTCGTAAGCCAATCTGATGATGCTTTTAATCCAAAAAGAGAGAGAGGTAGAAGTTGCTTTTTGACCTCTCCTTTTACCTGAATAAACAACAAACAAGGAAGATGTTTGTCTAAAATCCTTTGTAGCATCTAAATAGAATTTTAGAGCGCGAACAACATCCAAATTGTGCAACAAACGTTCCTTCTTTGAAACTGGTTTCGGACACAGAGAAGGTACGATAATCTCCTGGTTAATGTTTTTGTTAGAAACAACTTTTGGAAGAAAACCAGGTTTAGTACGTAAAACCACCTTATCTGCATGGAACACCAGATAAGGAGGAGAACACTGCAGAGCAGATAATTCTGAGACTCTTCTAGCAGAAGAAATCGCAACTAAAAACAAAACTTTCCAAGATAATAACTTAATATCAACGGAATGTAAGGGTTCAAACGGAACCCCCTGAAGAACTGAAAGAACTAAATTGAGACTCCAAGGAGGAGTCAAAGGTTTGTAAACAGGCTTGATTCTAACCAGAGCCTGAACAAAGGCTTGAACATCTGGCACAGCTGCCAGCTTTTTGTGAAGTAATACCGACAAGGCAGAAATCTGTCCCTTCAGGGAACTTGCAGATAATCCTTTTTCCAATCCTTCTTGAAGGAAGGATAGAATCCTAGGAATCTTAACCTTGTCCCAAGGGAATCCTTTAGATTCACACTAAAAAACTCTAAGCCATCTCCGTGGAGATGTTGCCTGTACAACGGCAAAGAGAATGACTGGTGTAGGCGGAGCCTAGGAGGGATCATGTGACCAGCTTTGCTGGGCTCTTTGCCATTTCCTGTTGGGGAAGAGAATATCCCACAAGTAAGGATGACGCCGTGGACCGGACACACCTATGTTGGAGAAAGAGAAAATATCCAGTGAGAGGAAGTTGTGTGGACGAAAATGCCTTGTTGATGTCAGAGGACAATGGGCAGACTAGTTCGAGATGATAGAAAGGCAACAGTAACTCAAATAACCACTCGTTACAACCAAGGTATGCAGAATACCATCTCTGAATGCACAACACGTCGAACCTTGAAGCAGATGGGCTACAGCAGCAGAAGACCACACCGGGTGCCACTCCTGTCAGCTAAAAACAGGAAACTGAGGCTAAAATTTGGACAGGCTCACCAAAATTGGACAATAGAAGATTGGAAAACGTTGCCTGGTCTGATGAGTCAATTTCAGCTGCGACATTCAGATGGTAGGGTCAGAATTTGGTCGTAAACAACATGAAAGCATGGATCCATCCTGTCTTGAATCAACGGTTCAGGCTGGTGGTGGTAGTGTAATGGTGTGGGGGATATTTTCTTTGTCGTAGTATGGGATAAAAAAAAATCATAGGAGAAGGAAGTACTAAAACAAGTGCAGAATAGAAGTGACTTCAATTCTCAATGCAAATCCCACTATGTTATTTCAGCACAAACTCACATCACCCATTGAGGAAGGATTACACAATGGCCATATTGACCAAGACACCTTTGATTTTCTCTGGGTAAAATAACGACAATACCTATATTCCACATATCAACCAAAGGTTCATCATAAGTCATTGGACCAAGTGAAAGGAAGGCCGATAGTTTCAGGAATTGTGTCTATGAGTGAACCCCTTTCAGAATGGCTTAATAGCATTCTGCAGCCATTGGTACTTAATCTTGATAACTATCTAAGAGACCCAAACATCTATTACAATAACTAGATAAAATGACTTGGGAACCCAATAACATTTGGCTTACAGTAGATGTAGTGTCCCTATACTCAACAATGCCACATGATGTAGGTTTACAAGCCATCAAACAAGTCCTTACTACATATTCTAAGTATCGCAAGGAGTTTATCTCATGTATATTGAAGGTCACAGAATTCTACTAACCCATAACTTCTTTCAATTTAATAAAGTTTTTTTATTTACAAAAAACTGGGACAGCAATGGGGGGCAACATTTTCACCCTCCTATGCAAATTTAGTTATGGGTTGGTGGGAATCTATGTACATATATGGCCATCGAAATCCTTTTACGAGGATTTAGGAGTGTTCATAAACTTTCTCAATGATAATCCCTATAATCTCAAGTTTACACATGATTTTAATATATACAAGGTTTCCAAACTCCGGCTCAAGTACTGCTAAACCCACTAAAGGGGCTTAAATGTTCAGTTCTTTAGTAACTAATAGTGCCCTCCCGTGCTGAGATTACAAATACAGCAAGACTTAGGGAAACATGCAATAGAGACAAGTCCTTTGCAAGGACAGCGTATCTCTCAGCAGTATAGTTCCGTCACTGAGCTCCAGTATACGGTCTGGGTCTCCGCTCCTTCGGTTTCTCTTGCTCCGATCCAAGATTCTGCTTGCTGTAAAGTAAGGACGATTCACCCGCTCCGGTAGCGACCTCACACTGTGTCACACTCCTGCACAAGCGGCTGACGTCACATGCTCACCCCGCTATTCAATCGGGCGTCAGATAGGGCTCCAATAGCAATCCGACTTGAATTCTGAAAGTTGTGAGTGCCAAGGCTCCAGCTGGAAAAGTGGATAAGCATAACAGACGAAACAGCTAGCGAACCTCTAAAAGTAAGCACTCGTTTATTTGAATAAATGAACATCATACATCAATATGATTACACATGATTTTCCCAACTTTAGAATTAATTACTTAGGTGTTACTCTCATTTCAGATGTAGAGGTAGAAGTGAGTCCACTACAGAAAGCCAATTTCTGGAAATACTTTGTTACACAGAAAAAACAGAATTTATGTTTACCTGATAAATTACTTTCTCCAACGGTGTGTCCGGTCCACGGCGTCATCCTTACTTGCGGGATATTCTCTTCCCCAACAGGAAATGGCAAAGAGCCCAGCAAAGCTGGTCACATGATCCCTCCTAGGCTCCGCCTACCCCAGTCATTCGACCGACGTAAAGGAGGAATATTTGCATAGGAGAAACCATATGATACCGTGGTGACTGTAGTTAAAGAAAATAAATTATCAGACCTGATTAAAAAACCAGGGCGGGCCGTGGACCGGACACACCGTTGGAGAAAGTAATTTATCAGGTAAACATAAATTCTGTTTTCTCCAACATTGGTGTGTCCGGTCCACGGCGTCATCCTTACTTGTGGGAACCAATACCAAAGCTTTAGGACACGGATGAAGGGAGGGAGCAAATCAGGTCACCTAAATGGAAGGCACCACGGTTTGCAAAACCTTTCTCCCAAAAATAGCCTCAGAAGAAGCAAAAGTTAAACACTAAAAAACTCTAAGCCATCTCCGTGGAGATGTTGCCTGTACAACGGCAAAGAGAATGACTGGGGTAGGCGGAGCCTAGGAGGGATCATGTGACCAGCTTTGCTGGGCTCTTTGCCATTTCCTGTTGGGGAAGAGAATATCCCGCAAGTAAGGATGACGCCGTGGACCGGACACACCTATGTTGGAGAAAGTAACCATCTCCCAAAAAAGTGTTATATTCCATAGCAAAAGGACAGTTCATAAGAATGAAAAGAAACTGCTAGAATATACATGGATTATAAAATACAGAGCGAGGATTTGGTGAACAGGTTGTTAGAAAGAGGGTATGAGCGACACAATCACTAAAGCAAATAATGAAGTTGATACCATAGATAGAACTGTTCTTTTGAGAGATAAAGATACAATTCAAAATATAAAACATAATTTAAAGGGTAATCAACGAATAAATCAGAGGAACACTAGAGATTATCCCAATGATCAGAGAGTGTCATTTGTCACCCAGTATTCTACAGAGTATAATTCAATTTATGGCATTATTTGAAAACCTTTCCCCATGCTGTTAGCTGATAAGCTACAAGTAGCGAAACAAGGTTGCCAGTTTTCATACAAAAGAGGCACCATGTTGGGTAACATTTTGTCACCAAGTGAGCTTAGAACAAAAAGGTCCACCCAGTTTTTGGCTGCAGATAAAAAGCATGCACCATTGTGGTAATGTCACCTGTAAAGCATGCAGCTTTATGAACAGGGGAGACACTTGAGTCTAGTAGAGCTATCAAATATAATCCTGCGTTAACTGCAGATCGTCCTATGTAATTTACTTGATCTGGTGCACAAGTTGTAAGAGACACAATATGTAGCGTGTACCTCTCGGGAGGTCCGTGAGAGGATCAGAGAGCATCTTTCAGATATTAAAATGTCAGACAGGTGCTCAGAATTGCCAAGGCACTTTATAGTAGAACACAGAAATGTTGCTACCACATTCAAGTGCACGGTAATTGAGAAAGTGAGGCCACCAAGGAGAGGGGGCAATATTGACCGTTTATTGTTCAAAAGGGAAACTTTCTGGATTTTTACTTTGTGCACTCGAGTTCCCAAGGGCTTTAATTCAGCCTATGATGTTATCAATTTTTTGGAGTAATTATCAGAAGTAGCACTGTAACAATCCAGACTCGAGTTAGACAATCATAATATCTCAAATTGTTCTTTATATACCAGATACAGAGAATGGTCTTTATACTGTATTGTAATTTTATCTTTATCTTTATGTGATTTGTAGGTTTGTGTTATGTTAGATGGGAATGTAACATTTAGACTTTAAACATAGTGTACAAGATGACATTATTATTTACAGTAATTGATCCAGAACAAAATTAGATATTATTCTATCTTATGATTTGCCAATGGGAAAGTGTAGCAGGAAGTGATTGAATATATATGAGTGTCACATGCATTTGACGACTCAATGGTGTGGTATTCCATAATTCAATTACATACATAACTTGTTATACACTATATTTACTTATCCTCTGCATATCAGTAGTAATTGCAACATTCCACCTTAATATTAACAGTTAGTTAAGTCTCATAAAAAGGAAAGTTCCAATAGCATCACATTTTGTATTTTAAAAGTGTGTGTTTTTAAATGGTGAATACATCTTTGATTAAGGCAACACGCCAAAACATGTCAGATGCATTCTACTTTGTGTTTGCTTTTTAACCGTTGATTAAGAGACTTCTGGCTTTTATTTAACCAACTTGGGAGCAGTGCCGGCTTTTTCTCACTTTTTACGATTCAGGGATATTTTCTTGGCACACTTTGGGCCCCTTAGTACCAATTGAGCATCGTTTAAAGGGACAGTCTACAATAGAATTTGTATTATTTTAAAATATAATCCCTTTATCACCCATTCCCCAGTTTTGCATAACTAACAGTTATATTAATACACTTTTTACCTCTGTGATTACCTTGTATCTAAGCATCTTCTGACATGATAGCAATTATAGCAAGGTTTATTTTCAGTAATTTAACGTGTAGCAGACGGCTGGGAGGTGCCACCCACACCCTTTGTTTGTTTATACTTTTGTAATTAGATCGTACTCTGTGAGAAGTACGATCAGTGGGTTTAGGCTAGTTCTGCATATTAAGTTCAAAAGACACCCTTTGTTTCTGTGCACATGACTGACTGTTTATTATCTATTGACTTGCATTTAGTATTTTGTTGTGTTCGGTCGTGAACACATTGTTATCTATAGGACCCACATGAACTAACAGTCTTGTGTTGTGAAAAGCAAATACAAAAGCATGCAATTAAGAAGCTATCAATCGAGCCTTTGAAACAAGCAGAAATTTAGAGGTTTAAATGTTAAAAAGTATATTCATCTAACAATGTTGGTTGTGCAAAGCTGGGGAATGGGTAGTAAAGATGTTATCTATCTTTTTAAACAATAACAATTTTAGTGTAGACTTACCTGAGTATTGTTGCTGACCATGTCCATCCCTTTATGACTACAGTGTACCCACCTTCTAATGGCTACTTCCAGCAGGACAATGCATCATGTCACAAAGCTCAATATGGACCAAAATGTCTGAGGAATGTGTCCAACACCTTGCTGAATCTATGCCACGAAGAAGTAAGAAGTAAGGCAGTTCTGAAGGCAAAACGAGGTCCAACCCGGTACTAGCAAGGTGTACCTAATAAAACCTGAGTCCCTAAACAGTCACACAATGCAGGCTCATTGCACCCTTCATTTTTACACAGTTGTTTGATTGTGAGCCTGCTTTGTGTGGCTGTTTAGGGACCCAGGTTTTTGGAAGAGACCTTGACGAGGTACCTGGGCTTTTCCCATTTGGCCATCTTGGTTGTGAGCTTGTGAGTGAGTGCTGGACTTTCTCTGTGTGCTATAGCTAGATTATATATATATATATATATATATATATATATATATATATATATATATATATATATATATATATATATATATATATATATATATATATATATATATATACACACACACACATACATACACACACAATATATATATATATATATATATATATATATATATATATATATATATATATATATATATATATATATATATATATATATATACACACACATACATATACACACACATAAAAATGTTTCCATTGTGTCAGTATTAAAGGGTTAGAAATCTTTACTTTGCAGCATTCTAAAAAATACACAACCACTTAGTTAAAGGGACACTGAATACAAAAAAATTCTTTTGTGATTCAGATAGAGCATGCAATTTTAAGCAACTTTCTAATTTACTCCTATTATCATTGTTTTTTCGTTCTCTTGCTATCTTTATATAAAAAGAAGCCATCTAAGCTTTTTTCTTGGTTCAGAACTCTGGACAGCAGTTTTTGATTGGTGGATGAATTTATCCACCAATCAGCAAGGACAAACTAGGTTGTTCACAAAAAATGGGCCGGCATTTAAACTTACATTCTTGCATTTCAAATACAGATACCAAGAGAATAAAGAACATTTGATAATAGGAGTAAATTAGAAAGTTGCTTAAAATGTCATGCTCTATCTGAATCACAAAAGAAAAAATTTGGGTTCAGTGTCCCTTTAAGGTTTCATAGAATAAAAATTAATAAAGCTTACCTTAAAATGAAGCTTTAATGTTTAAGATAATTATACAACAGTTTTCCCTGTAAACAGCCGTAATGGCCGCCCAAAGATGTAGGCTGGAGTAACATAATGCATTCCCTCCCTTCCTCCAATGGCGCTGCAGCACTGAACAGCCAATTACAATATTTAAATTAATGCCTCGCCTCAATCTCGGCATGCGCAATCTAATGTGTGGGCATTCGCATGCGCAATACATTCTTAATCGCTGATCAAGCGACTCATCAACGGCATCCGGCAAGATGGTAATGACACGGCGGCTAAAACACTAGGAGAGAATTCTGATATGCGCATGCATTGAAACAAGTTTGTGTAAATGCGCATGCGTGACGCCATGTTAGTTCTACCTAGGTAGAACTTGTTAATTCGGCAGCATAATGACTGAAAATATGGGTTTGGCAGCATACATATTTTCAATTACAATTTGTATGTAAAATTAAAAAAAAAAAAATGGCTAATAGGTGTTATTTGTTGATTTAAACAACTAGATATGATGTTTCAAACAATGGGGGGGTTACTATCCCTTTTAAATTCCTACTTATTGTTATTTTATATACCCATTTAAGGTATTAATTGGAAGGCCTGTTTGTCTGTTAAAAAAGGGTGTATATGTATAGGTTCACTTAAAGGGATACTACATTTTTTTTTCTTTCATAATTCATATAGAGCATGCTATTTTAAGCAACTTTCTAATTTACTCGTATCAATTTATCTTCATTCTCATGCTATCTTTATTTAAAAAGCAGGCATACAAAGCTTAGGAGCCATTTTATGTTCAGCACCCTGGATAGTGATTGCTTATTGGTGGCTACATTTATCTACCAATAAGCAAGCGTAACTCAGGTCTGAACCAAAAATGGGCCGGCTCCTAAGCTTTACATTCCTGCTTTAACAAGAGAGCGAACACTAAGGTGAAACCAATAGTGAGAAAAAAATGCCAAAATTGCTTGAGTCTTTTAAGCATGGAAACTGGAAAAATTATTGGTCCTTAAGGGGTTAAAAGTAACAATGCTGTTTTAGTTGCATAATTATTATTTTTTTTTCCTTTAAATGAACATTGTTCTTCCTTTACTGACATGTTCTTTTTTTATTGTTTTTTTTATGGTTATGAGCCATTTCTCTGTTCTGCAATAAATCAATGTGAGTTTTTACTGCAATATATATGATCTTGCTTTTTGCTGTAAAATGCCTCTGAAAATTCTACTTGTTCTCCAACCTACCCAGAGAAATACAGCTCAAATTGTTATTTACTTTTTTAATAATTTGGCACTGCCCCAAGAGGTTTATGTAAAAATATTATTGTAGGACAGAAAGTAGCAAAAATATTTAAAATGGACACTGAACACAATTTTTTTCTTTCATGATTCAGATAGAGCATGCAATTTTAAGCACCGTTCTAATTTACTCCTATTAATTTTTCTTCGTTCTCCTGCTATCTTTATTTGAAAAAGAAGGCATCTAAGCTAAGGAGCCAACAATTTTTTTGTTCAGACCATGGACAGCACTTGTTTATTGGTGCTGTCCAATCAGCAAGGACAACCCACTTTGTTAACCAAAAATGGGCCGGCATCTAAACTTACATTCTTGCTTTTCAAATAAACATACCAAGAGAATGAAGAAAATGTGATAATAGGAGTAAAATTAGAAAGTTGCTTAAAATTGCATGCTCTACCTGAATCACAAAAAAAAAAAAAATAAAAAAAAAAAAATAATTATAATTTGGGTTCAGTGTCCCTTTAATGTGCCCACAGTTTGTTTAAAATCATTGGCTGGTCCTTACAAAGTATATATATATATATATATATATATATATAAAAAAAATGTTTAATTTTTAATGCACATATCATTTAATACACGTACGTTAAATGATGCAATTAATTTGTGCTTCGGATAGCAGAAAATTATATAATATTAGAAAATATTACACTGCCCCTACTTGGCTACTTTAGAATGCCACCGGCTGGCAACATATTCTGTGGAGAACTGCTAGGTATTCTCTGCAACAAAGAATACATACGAACAAGGCATATTTAATAATAAAACCAAACTTTCTTAAAATAGTATACTGTATTTGAATCACATGGTAGTGTGTGTTTGTGCATCCAAGTAATGCAGCAAAATTACACCCAAATTAAACCACCTAAATATGTAAATTGTGCCGGGTGCCATTATGGTACTTTTTGCAGAGTGTTTACACAGTGGCACAATCCAAACAAAACTAGAATTCCAAAAATTTAACAGATACAAGCTATAAACAGACTTGCTTAACAGCTAAAAAGTGAGCGACTGGCAACTAAATATTAAATAAATCTTGTACATATGCCTCTAGCCCAGTGATTTTTAACCTTTTTTTTGCCGTGGCACACTTTTTTTACATTAAAAAATCCTGTGGCACACCACCATCCCAAAATTTAAAAAAAATCACACATTATAGCCTAATATATAAATATATATACACACATACATACACACAAACACATACTGTATGTATTGTGCTGTTATGCCATGCCTCCTACAAACTACCCCTGCACTGGGAGTAAAAAACAAGCAAAGTTTAAAAAAAATATGTCACACTGTTGTCAGTCTGCCGCGGCACACCTGAGGATCTCTCACGGCACACTAGTGTGCCACGGCACACTGGTTGAAAAACACTGCTCTAGCCTATGTACAAAATGAAGTACAGCAGCACAGTGTGTAGAATCAAAGAAATCTTCTTTTATTGCATTTAAATGCGAGGATAACGGCAAAAAACATAATTTATGCTTACCTGATAAATTTATTTCTCTTGTAGTGTAGTCAGTCCACGGGTCATCCATTACTTATGGGATTATATCTCATCCCCAACAGGAAGTTGCAAGCGGATCACCCAAGCAGAGCTGCTACATAGCTCCTCCCCTCACATGTCATATCCAGTCATTCGACCGAAACAAGACGAGAAAGGAGAAACCATAGGGTGCAGTGGTGACTGGAGTTTAATTAAAATTTAGATCTGCCTTAAAAGACAGGGCGGGCCGTGGACTGAGTACACTACAAGAGAAATAAATTTATCAGGTAAGCATAAATTATGTTTTCTCTTGTTAAGTGTAGTCAGTCCACGGGTCATCCATTACTTATGGGATACCAATACCAAAGCTAAAGTACACGGATGAAGGGAGGGACAAGGCAGGAACTTTAAACGGAGGGAACCACTGCCTGAAGTACCTTTCTCCCAAAAATAGCCTCCGAAGAAGCAAAAGTGTCAAATTTGTAAAATTTTGAAAAAGTGTGAAGTGAAGACCAAGTTGCAGCCTTGCAAATCTGTTCAACAGAGGCCTCATTTTTAAAGGCCCAGGTGGAAGCCACAACTCTAGTAGAATGAGCTGTAATTCTTTCAGGAGGCTGCTGTCCAGCAGTCTCATAGGCTAAATGTAGTATGCTACGAAGCCAAAAGGAGAGAGAGGTAGCCGAAGCCTTTTGACCTCTCCTCTGTCCAGAGTAAACGACAAACAGGGAAGAAGTTTGACAAAAATCTTTAGTTGCCTGCAAATAGAACTTCAGGGCACGGACTACGTCCAGATTATGTAAAAGTCGTTCCTTCTTTGAAGAAAGGTTAGGACACAATGATGGAACAACAATCTCTTGATTGATATTCCTGTTAGAAACTACCTTAGGTAAGAACCCAGGTTTAGTACGCAGAACTACCTTGTCTGAATAAAAAATCAGATAAGGAGAATCACAATGTAAGGCAGATAACTCAGAGACTCTTCGAGCCGAGGAAATAGCCATCAAAAACAGAACTTTCCAAGATAACAGCTTGATATCAATGGAATGAAGGGGTTCAAATGGAATGCCTTGCAGAACGTTAAGAACTAAGTTTAAGCTCCACGGCGGAGCAACAGTCTTAAACACAGGCTTAATCCTAGCCAAAGCCTGACAAAAAGCCTGAACTTCTGGAACTTCTGCCAGACGCTTGTGTAGAAGAATAGACAGAGCAGAAATCTGTCCCTTTAACGAACTAGCGGATAAGCCCTTTTTTAAACCCTCTTGTAGAAAAGACAATATCCTAGGAATCCTAACCTTACTCCATGAGTAACTCTTGGATTCGCACCAATATAAATATTTACGCCATAACTTATGGTAAATTCTTCTGGTAACAGGTTTCCTAGCCTGTATTAAGGTATCAATAACCGACTCCGAGAAGCCACGCTTTGATAGAATCAAGCGTTCAATCTCCATGCAGTCAGCATCAGAGAAATTAGATTTGGATGGTTGAAAGGACCCTGAATTAGAAGGTCCTGCCTCAGAGGCAGAGACCATGGTGGACAGGACGACATGTCCCCTAGGTCTGCATACCAGGTCCTGCGTGGCCACGCAGGCGCTATCAGAATCACTGATGCTCTCTCCTGTTTGATCTTGGCAATCAGTCGAGGAAGCATCGGAAATGGTGGAAACACATAAGCCATGTTGAAGACCCAAGGGGCTGTCAGAGCATCTATCAGCACCGCTCCCGGGTCCCTGGACCTGGATCCGTAACAAGGAAGCTTGGCGTTCTGGCGAGACGCCATGAGATCCAGATCTGGTTTGCCCCAACGATGAATCAGTTGGGCGAAGACCTCCGGATGAAGTTCCCACTCCCCCGGATGAAAAGTCTGGCGACTTAGAAAATCCGCCTCCCAGTTCTCCACGCCTGGGATGTAGATCGCTGACAGGTGGCAAGAGTGAGACTCTGCCCAGCGAATTATCTTTGAGACTTCCAACATCGCTAGGGAACTCCTGGTTCCCCCTTGATGGTTGATGTAAGCCACAGTCGTGATGTTGTCCGACTGAAATCTGATGAACCTCAGAGTTGCTAACTGAGGCCAAGCTAGAAGAGCATTGAATATTGCTCTTAACTCCAGAATATTTATTGGGAGGAGTTTCTCCTCCTGAGTCCATGATCCCTGAGCCTTCAGGGAATTCCAGACTGCGCCCCAACCTAGAAGGCTGGCGTCTGTTGTTACAATCGTCCAATCTGGCCTGCGAAAGGTCATCCCCTTGGACAGGTGGGGCCGAGAAAGCCACCATAGAAGAGAATCTCTGGTCTCTTGATCCAGATTTAGTAGAGGGGACAAATCTGAGTAATCCCCATTCCACTGACTTAGCATGCACAATTGCAGCGGTCTGAGATGCAGGCGCGCAAATGGTACTATGTCCATTGCCGCTACTATTAAGCCGATTACTTCCATGCACTGAGCTACTGACAGGTGTGGAATGAAATGAAGGGCACGGCAAGCATTTAGAAGTTTTGATAACCTGGCCTCCGTCAGGTAAATTTTCATCTCTACAGAATCTATAAGAGTCCCTAGGAAGGGAACCCTTGTGAGTGGTAATAGAGAACTCTTTTCCACGTTCACCTTCCACCCATGCAACCTCAGAAATGCCAGAACTATCTCTGTATGAGACTTGGCAGTTTGAAAACTTGACGCTTGTATCAGAATGTCGTCTAGGCACGGAGCCACCGCTATGCCTCGCGGTCTTAGTACCACCAGAAGTGAGCCCAGAACCTTTGTAAAGATTCTTGGGGCCGTAGCTAACCCGAAGGGAAGAGCTACAAACTGGTAATGCCTGTCTAGGAAGGCAAATCTTAGTTACCGATAATGATCCTTGTGAATCGGTATGTGAAGGTAGGCATCCTTTAAGTCCACTGTGGTCATGTACTGACCCTCTTGGATCATGGGTAGGATGGTTCGAATAGTTTCCATTTTGAATGATGGAACTCTTAGGAATTTGTTTAGGATTTTTAAGTCCAAGATTGGTCTGAAGGTTCCCTCTTTCTTGGGAACCGCAAACAGATTTGAATAGAATCCTTGCCCGTGTTCCGTCCGCGGAACTGGGTGGATCACCCCCATTAGTAAGAGGTCTTGTACACAGCGTAGAAACGCCTCTTTATTTGGTTTGCTGATAACCTTGAAAGATAAAATCTCCCTTGTGGAGGAGAAGCTTTGAAGTCCAGAAGATATCCCTGAGATATGATCTCCAATGCCCAGGGATCCTGGACATCTCTTGCCCAAGCCTGGGCGAAGAGAGAAAGTCTGCCCCCCACTAGATCCGTTTCCGGATAGGGGGCCCTCTCTTCATGCTGTCTTAGGGGCAGCAGCAGGTTTTCTGGCCTGCTTGCCCTTGTTCCAGGACTGGTTAGTTTTCCAGCCCTGTCTGTAACTAGCAACAGCTCCTTCCTGTTTTGGAGCGGAGGAAGTTGATGCTGCTCCTGCCTTGAGGTTACGAAAGGCACGAAAATTAGACTGTTTGGCCTTTGATTTGGCCCTGTCCTGAGGCAGAGCATGGCCCTTACCTCCCGTAATGTCAGCGATAATTTCTTTCAAGCCGGGCCCGAATAAGGTCTGCCCTTTGAAAGGAATATTAAGCAATTTAGATTTAGAAGTCACGTCAGCTGACCAGGATTTAAGCCATAGCGCTCTGCGCACTTGGATGGCGAATCCGGTGTTCTTAGCCGTAAGTTTGGTTAAATGTATGACGGCATCAGAAACAAATGCGTTAGCTAGCTTAAGTGCTTTAAGCTTGTTCATAATTTCATCCAATGGAGCTGTGCGAATGGCCTCTTCCAGAGACTCAAACCAGAATGCCGCCGCAGCAGTGACAGGCGCAATGCATGCAAGGGGCTGTAAGATAAATCCTTGTTGAACAAACATTCTCTTAAGGTAACCTAATTTTTTGTCCATTGGATCTGAAAAGGCACAACTATCCTCCACCGGGATAGTGGTACGCTTAGCTAAAGTAGAAACGGCTCCCTCCACCTTAGCGACCGTCTGTCATAAGTCTCGTGTGGTGGCGTCTATAGGAAACATTTTCCTAAATATGGGAGGAGGGGAAAAAGGCACACCGGGTCTATCCCACTCCTTGCTAATAATCTCTGTAAGCCTTTTAGGTATAGGAAACACGTCGGTACACACCGGTACCGCATAGTATCTATCCAACCTACATCATTTTTCTGGAATTGCAATCGTGTTACAATCATTCAGAGCCGCTAATACCTCCCCTAGCAATATGCGGATGTTCTCAAGCTTAAATTTAAAATTAGAAATCTCTGAATCCAGTCTCCCTGGATCAGATCCGTCACCCATAGAATGAAGCTCTCCGTCTTCATGTTCTGCAAATTGTGACGCAGTATCGGACATGGCTCTCACATCATCAGCGCGCTCTGTCCTTAACCCAGAGCTATCACGCTTGCCTCTTAATTCTGGCAATTTAGATAATACTTCTGTCATAACAGTAGCCATGTCTTGCAAAGTGATTTGTAAGGGCCTCCCTGATGTACTTGGCGCCACAAAATCACGCACCTCCTGAGCGGGAGGCGAGGGTACTGACACGTGAGGAGAGTTAGTCGGCATAACTTCCCCCTCGTTGTCTGGTGATAATTTCTTTACATGTAAAGACTGACTTTTATTTAAAGTTACATCAATGCATTTAGTACACAAATTTCTATGGGGCTCCACATTGGCCTTCATACATAGTGAACAAACAGATTCATCTGTGTCAGACATGTTTAAACAGACTAGCAATGAGACTAGCAAGCTTGGAAAATACTTTTCAAATAAATTTACAAGCAATATAAAAAACGCTACTGTGCCTTTAAGAAGCACAAAAAGCTGTCACAGTTGAAATAACAATGAACCAAATTAGTTATAACAACCAAATTTTCACAGTAAATGTATTAAGTTAGCAAAGGATTGCACCCACCAGCAAATGGATGATTAACCCCTTAATACCCAAAAACGGATAACAATTTAATAATTAACGTTTTTATCACAGTCAAACACACTGTCACAGGTCTGCTGTGACCGATTACCTCCCTCAAAATGAATTTTGAAGACCCCTGAGCTCTCTAGAGACGTCCTGGATCATGGAGGATGAAGTAGGAAGATTGTGACTGAATTTTTACTGCGCAAAAAAGCGCTAAAATAGGCCCCTCCCACTCATATTACAACAGTGGGGAAGCTCAGTTAACTGTTTCTATGCAGAAACAAAAGTTAGCCATGTGGTAAAAATCATGCCCCAATAAGTTATCACCAAGTACCTCACAAAAACGATTAACATGCCAGTAAACGTTTTGAACATACATTTTAAAAGTTATGAAGTGTTATTAATAAGCCTGCTACCAGTCGCTGTTACTGAAGTTAAGGCTCATACATTACTTCAGTATTAACAGTATTTTCTGAGTCAAATTCCATTCCCTAGAAAATTACTTCAGTGTACACACACTCATCAGCCTAATACCAGTCGCTACCACTGCATTTAAGGCTGAACTTACATTACATTGGTATCAGCAGTATTTTCTCAGTCAATTCCATTGCTTAGAAAAATAATTTACTGCACATACCTCGTTTGCAGGGGGGCCCTGCATGCTATTCCCCTTTTCTGAAGTTACCTCACTCCTCAGAATGTGCGAGAACAGCCAGTGGATCTTAGTTACGTCTGCTAAGATCATAGAAAACGCAGGCAGATTCTTCTTCTAATGCTGCCTGAGAAACAAAACAGCACACTCCGGTGCCATTTAAAATAACAAACTTTTGATTGAAGAAATAAACTAAGTTTAAAAACACCACAGACCTCTCACAACGACCTATCTTTAGTTAGGTTGCAAGAGAATGACTGGATATGACATGTGAGGGGAGGAGCTATGTAGCAGCTCTGCTTGGGTGATCCTCTTGCAACTTCCTGTTGGGGAAGAGATATAATCCCATAAGTAATGGATGACCCGTGGACTGACTACACTTAACAAGAGAAAACTAACCACGACATTTCAGGTTTTGCCCCTTTAATCATGTTGTATTAAGGGGTAAAACCTGAAAGGTTGTTAGTTTTTTGCTGTTTTCCTTGCAGTTGAATGAAATACAAGAAGATTTCTTTGATTTACACTCTGTGCTGCTGTACTTCTTTTTGTGTATTGTTTAGAGTAGTTGTGGACACTCGCAGCGTGCATAGACATTGGTTAGTGTACTGGAATAGAGGTTTTCCTCTAGCCTACTATGTATCTTTGGCTGTGTATCCTGGCAGGATAACTCTGGACACTTTTTACTGATGGTAAATCCTAGCGTTTTTTTTAAACGCTCAGATTTATCATCACTTAAAGTAACCTTTATAAAAAATAGAACATTTTATAATATTGCATAGTATTTCACTTTTACAGTGTCCCTGCTTCGCTACCTCATAATGCCACCCAGCTGGAAAATTTTCTGAGAAGAGTACGGATATACAGTATCCCACAAAAGTGAGTACACCCCTAACATTTTGGTAAATATTTTATTATATATTTTCATGTGACAACACTGAAGAAATTACACTTTGCTACAATGTAAAGTAGTGAATGTACAGCCTGTATAACAGTGTAAATTTGCTGTCCCCTCAAAATAACTCAACACACAGCCATTAATGTCTAAACTGTTGGCAACAAAAGTGAGTACACCCCTAAGTGGAAATGTCCAACTTGGGCCCAATGTGTCAATATTTTGTGTGGCCATCATTATTGTCCAGCACTGCCTTAACCCTCTTGGGCATGGAGTTCACCAGAGCTTCACAAGTTGCCACTGGAGTACACTTTCACTCCTCCATGACAACATCACGGAGCTGGTGAATGTTAGAGACCTTGCGCTCCCCCACATTCCGTTTGAGGATTCCCCACAGATGCTCAATAGGGTTTAGGTCTGGAGACATGCTTGGCCAGTCCATCACCTTTACCCTCTGCTTCTTTAGCAAGGCAGTGGTCGTCTTGGAGGTGTGTTTGGGGTAGTTATGTTGGAATACTGCCCTGCGCCCCAGTCTCCGAAGGGAGGGGATCATGCTCTGCTTCAGTATGTCACAGTACATGTTGGCATTCATGGTTCCCTCAATGAACTGTAGCTCCCCAGTGCCAGCAGCACTCATGCAACCCCAGACCATGACACTCCCACCATCATGCTTGACTGTAGGCAAGACACACTTGTCTTTGTACTCCTCAACTGGTTGCCGCCAAACATGCTTGACAACATCTGAACCAAATAAGTTTATCTTGGTCTCATCGGACCACAGGACATGGTTCCAGTAAATCCATGTCCTTAGTCTGCTTGTCTTCAGCAAACTGTTTACGGGCTTTCTTGTGCATCATCTTTAGAAGAGGCTTCCTTCTGGGACGACAGCCATGCAGACCAATTTGATGCAGTGTGCGGCGTCTGAGCACTGACAGGCTGACCCCCCCACCCCTTCAACCTCTGCAGCAATATTGGCAGCACTCATACGTCTATTTCCCAAAAGACAACCTCTGGATATGACACTGAGCATGTGCACTCAACTTCTTTGGTCGACCATAGCGGGGCCTGAGTGGAACCGGTCCTGTGAAACCGCTGTATGGTCTTGCCCACCATGCTGCAGCTCAGTTTCAGTGTCTTGGCAATCTTCTTATAACCTAGGCCATCTTTATGAAGAGCAACAATTCTTTTTTGCAGATCCTCAGAGAGTTCTTTGCCATGAGGTGCCAAGTTGAACTTCGAGTGACCAGTATGAGAGTGTGAGAGCGATAACACCAAATTTAACACACCTGCTCCCCATTCACACCTGAGACCTTGAAACACTAACAAGTCACATGACACCGGGGAGGGAAAATGGCTAATTGGGCCCAGTTTGGACATTTCCACTTAGGGGTGTACTCACTTTTGTTGCCAACGGTTTAGACATTAATGGCTGTGTGTGGAGTTATTTTGAGGGGACAGCAAATTTACACTGTTATACTCACTACTTTACATTGTAGCAAAGGGTCATTTCTTCAGTATTGTCACATGAAAAGATATAATTATTTACAAAAATGTGAGGGGTGTACTCACTTTTGTGGGATACTGTATATCCATACTCTCCTCAGAAAATTTTGCCAGCTGGGTGGCACTATGAGGTAGCGAAGCAGAGGCACTGTAAAAGTGAAATACTAGGCAATATTATAAAATTTTCTATTTTTTATAAAGGTTACTTAAAGTGATGATAAATCCGAGCGTTTAAAAAACGCTAGGATTTACCATCAGTAAAAATAAACTGTAGTTTCAGTCATCAGTTATTTAAAAAGGGAGCTAAGGAGCGGAGCTAACAGTCGTGAGAGGAAGACGTCTTATTAGAACTCCGCATTATGGAACTCTAAAAGTCTCTTATATAGGCTACAAATCGCAATTTAATACAAGTCTGAGCCAGATTAGTGTTACCCACATCGCTGACCAGCCCCTTCAGGGCATTTTGCAGACTGAAAAGCCCTTTTATTGACTGACTCTAAAACAGAGGCCTCGAGGCAGGCTGCAGCGGCCGGAGGGTCGGGGCTCCGCTCCGGTGGCTGTGAGCACTAACATCATAGGCATCTGAGATCCACCTTCCCGAGTACAGCAATATTACAGGAGACGCTCCAATTCCATCAACGTGTGGGGACAGAGGTGAGAGACAGGATACACCAAGGCCCAGTAACCAGCACGTAACAAGACACGCACCACAACAGATAAGCCACAAAACTCAGAACGAAGTGAGAGATACAAACAAGGTCTATTTCAGCCCGAGGGCTATATTTAATAGGATCTCACTCGCATTATTCCCGCAATAGCGACAGGGCCCATTAATAGTAATTGCCTAAAAGGCGGGAAAAGCCGCCATTTTTCTGTTATTACCCACACATCATAAGGATCACCTAAGCACAGGGGCCTGATTTCCTGATAAGTTCAAAGGCCACTAAGTCAAGCTAAAGTCTCCTTCCTAGACCTCCACAAATTGCGCTCCCTACCTGGACAGTTAAGCTTTATAGCGGCAGTACAGGAAAGCTTAGGGAGACTTCATCTGAGGTCTGCACGTCAGACGAGGGAGACTTTGAGCACATACTGTTGAATATCATTTGGATATTATACTTCCTCAATGAGCTAATGTAACAGCAAGGGAGAGCTAAAAGACAATAAACCTGCAACATTTGAACTCACAAATATGTGAGCAATATCAAGCATGAATAACACAAATTAAACACACACCCCCCAGGGCGACAGTCAACGTATGCTAGTACTTCAACATTTAGACAGGAATTTCCAGAGAGCTCTATCCATACGACCTTTTAGACGGGACATAATGAAAAATAAATCCCAAACTGTTAAGGAGTGCCTGTCAAGGTCTCAATCAAAATAAAAAGGCCATGATAAAAGCTGCACACCTATCATAGCTAGCCCTTCAGCGGGTTCCCAGCAGTGCCAACCCAGACGATCCTAACAGGGAACTCCTGTCCCAAATAAAATCTTTATTTCAAGAGGAACTTAAAACAGCCCTATCTGAAATACGACAAGACATCAGAGAAATAGGAGGGAGAACTGCAGAAATACTGGATAATGTGACAGAAGAAATCCCTATACTCAGAAACTCGATCCAAGACAACACGTCATATCAGTAAACTGGAAGAACAGATCGAGGATTTAGAAAACAGATCTCGTAGATCTAACCTGCGAATCAGAAATCTCCCAGAATCCTACAAAAACCTAGAAAAAAAACAACATTACTGAGCTCTTTCAACAACTAGTTCCTAACCTTGAGCCCAATGTCCTGTTAATGGATAGGGTACATAGAGCACTCACAAGACCACAGCAAAACACTAATAGAGATATCATCCTCAAGCTACATTATTACCATGCAAAAGAGTTAATAATGAAAGCTGCCAGAGAAAAGAAATGCATAGAATTTGAGGGTCACAATATTCAGATTTTCACCAATCTTGCACCAGTTACACTACGGAAAAGGAGAGACATGAAACCTATAACCACAGCACTCACCAAAGAGCATATAAAATATGGGTGGAATTTTCCCTTTAAATTAGTCTTCACCCATCAAAATGGCAATTATGCCTGCTCCACCCTGGAAGAGGGAAAGGCCTTGCTGGATCGTCTTCAGATCCAAACAGATACACCTACCACACCTACAACTTCTGAGCCCCAAAGGAAAACCTTCCAGAGAGAATGGACCCCGGTAGGAAAAACTGGAAAAGCAAAAAGACAAAAGACTAACCTCAGCAATACTATTGCGGCAGACTCACCAAACGAAGAAGGTATCTCCCCAGCCTGAAAATACGGATTGGTAACGAATGTCTGATATGCTGGGAATGGCCCCTCTAAAGAGCAAACTGCCCCAAACTGTAGGGGCAACGCCCCAATACTTACTGTTATTGGTTTATAGTTCAGCACTATTGTTTTAAATTTATATAGTTATCCAACTGTTTTAACATTGAGACAAAGTTATCAAGCAAAGAGGACACCTTCCTAACCGACAGATAAGGTTCAGTAAAGAGTAAAAGTTGGGCTGGGAATTGCTCCTCTGAGGAGTGGACTGACTCGAACTATAGGGGTAATGCCCCGAAACTCACGGTTATTAGTTTACAGTTTAGGTCTATTGCTTTCATTTCATACAGATATCTAACTGTTATTATATTTGTATTGTCTATAAAATGTTATACTAACATTCTCAGGATCTACCCCCCCCCTCATCCCCTTCTCACCACTTCCCTCCCTCCTTCCCCTTCCTTTTAACCCATTCATTAAATAATACAAAGATTTGTTCATGCTAGGCACTAGCACAGGTTTATGTGTTGCCTAATGTATCCTCTCAAACAAACATATGTTAATATTACTAACATTCTTATACTTATTGGTTTACTTCTTGTGTCAATTGAACATGCTTACACAGTTAAATCCTTCCTGGTTATGCTTAATCAACTGTCATTTAATCAACCATGCTTTCCTTCTGGTCGAAGTACAGGTACACCACATAAACAAAGCTCAGAGGTAGAGGTTGGATTGGTCCGCACTGCTCCCTCCCAGGCTGCCAAGGAACTCGACTCTCCCCTAGATGTCTACAGGTACCGCATTAGCAAGATTCTCTCTCCAGATACACCATGTTTATAAAAATAATTTCACACAACGTTAGAGGCTTGAACTCTGGTATCATAAGAAAAAAGGCTCTCTCTGAATATAAAGCATTAAACATACACATAGTGATGCTTCAGGAAACACATTTTTCGTCATCTTACACCCCAAGATACTGGGATAAATCATACCCCACACAATATCTTGCTATAGGCCCCAAAAAATGTGGGGTTTCAGTACTACTCCACTCCTCTCTGAACTTCCATGAGGATTCAGTAATTAGAGATAAGGAGGGTAGGTTTTTAATAATAAAAGGATCCATACAAAACACTCCTGTTTTAATAGTCAATGTATAGGCCCCTAATGATCAACAAGCTACCTTTAGTACTAAATTGAGCATACACCTAACATTATGGAAAAGATATAAAACTATTGTAGGGGGTGACTTTAATATCACTATGAATGACAAAGTGGACAGAACAGTGCAGGGAACATTACACACCAATATAACTAAAAAAACAAGCAAAGTCCTACATGACTTTTCTATAGATCATAATCAAGGCGTTCGTGACTACACGTACTATTCTCCCATGCATAAAACTCACTCTAGAATAGACTATATACTACTGAGTCAAATTCTAATACCTCTGCTCACTAAGGCTGCAATTGTGAATTGTTCTTGGTCAGACCATTCCATAGTAGAAATTACTTTAGCAGGTCTGATCAACCCACAGAGAACTAAATCTTGGACTTTAAACACAAATTTACTTCAAGACAGTGTTGTATTGGATAACTTAAAACGACATATTAGAGAATTTGTTGAAATTAACAAAAATTCCACCCCCAACCCGATTTATGAGTGGGGAGCTCTGAAGGCCTATGTAAGAGGCCGCCTGATGGCAGAATCAAATAAACAACACAAACTCAGAGAGGCTAAACTAATAGAGTTAAAATCAGAGGCAAATCTGCTGCGAATACAGTCCAGACGTAATCCCACACGTGCCATTGCTAAGCAACTAAAAACCAAAAATGAAGAATTAGATGCACTTTTAAATAAAGAAGCGATTAGATCAATACGGATAATAGACACCCAATATTACATTTACGAAAACAAGCCTGATAGGATGCTACCCAATAAATTAAAAGAGATCACAAAAACCACGACAGTTCCGCAGTTACAGTCACCAGACAATATGATTACCAACGACCCTCAAGCTATAGCAAATTTATTTGCAGACTACTATAACAGACTGTAAAATTTACCGACAGCCAATAGAGGCAAGGACAAGACTTCAGACTTACTAGCCTTTCTGGGCGACAGCACATTGCCGACCATAACAGCGGACGAACTTGACTCCTTAAACAACCCCATAACCCATGAGGAAATACGATTAAGCATAAAAAAAACCTTAAAGGGTCAAAAGCTCCAGGACTTGACGGCTACTCTGGTCTCTTTTATAAACTATTGCAACCTCTATTGGTGCCGCAACTAGCCCAAGTATTTAATTCTATGCTGCAAGGCAAAGAAGTGCCCAAAGAAATGCTGATGGCGAGAATCGCAGTGATCCCAAAGCCTGGAAAAAACCAACAGCACTGCCGAAATTATAGACCCATTTCCTTGATCAATCAAGACATTAAACTATTTACCAAAATATTAGCGAATCGTCTTAACCCCCTCCTTATTAAATTAATACATCCAGACCAGGTTGGGTTTATTACACACAGAGAGGCAACAGATAACACGTAAAATTATAGACTTAATTAATATCGCCTCAGTGGGAGGAACGCCTTCTCTGTTCCTTTCCCTGGATGCAGAGAAGGCGTTCGATAGAATTAACTGGGACTTCATGTTTGCGGTACTAAAGGGAGTGGGCATTACGGGGCCCTTCCATGACGCCCTCCAATCACTATACTCATTCCCTACAGCCCATGTTAAACTATCCGGTTATCAGTCCAGCACTATACATATTAATAATGGCACACGTCAGGGATGTCCGCTCTCCCCACTCCTATTTGCGCTGAGCATAGAACGCAATTAGAATTAGAGATAACCAGGACATCTCAGGAATCAAAAGTAGGCCAAACAGAACATAAAATATCATTCGCTGA
The DNA here is from genome assembly GCF_027579735.1 of Bombina bombina. Lineage (NCBI taxonomy): Eukaryota > Metazoa > Chordata > Amphibia > Anura > Bombinatoridae > Bombina > Bombina bombina. The sequence continues at coordinate 1,165,100,277 of NC_069501.1, read as the reverse complement.
TGATATAATTCTGACACTAAATAAACCGATGCTTTCCCTCCCCCACTCTACGCACTGATACAACATTTTGGATCCCTATCAGGGTATAAAATTAATGACAATAAGTGTGAAGCCTTCGGCATCAAATTACCGCACCATACTAAAAATTTACTGGAGCTGAATTTTTCGTTTAAATGGCCAAAAAAATCCATTAAGTACTTAGGGATCAATCTTTCCAACAACATTAATTCTCTGTATCAGATAAACTATCTAACCATGTTCAAATATATTAGAGGTCTATTAGCGAAATGGATAAAACTTAAAATATCCCTATATGGGAGAATTATATCCACCAAAATGTCCTTACTTCCCAAACTGCTATATCTATTCCGATCCTTACCTATAACAATCCCACTTTCAGAGTTGTATAAACTCCAAAGAGACATTCTCAATTTTATATGGCAGGGAAAAAGAGCTAGAATCAACAAAAAACTCAAGTGCACTAGTAGAAAAGAGGGGGGAGTAGGTCTCCCAAATCTAATCCCATATTATTACTCGGCCCGCATAGCCAAAGCTCTACAGTGGTTTAAACCTAACAGCATCTCGCAATGGGTACATATTAAATCCAGTGTTATGGATACCGTACCATTATCCAATTTACTGTGGACCCTCAGAAAATGTCACAACCCCCCAAAAATGCAACTACATTACAATCCAACATACCCTACCACCTATGGAAAAGCCTAAACTCTAAATTCCCCCTACTCAACAAGAGATCGAAGATAAACCCCCCTGGTAACCCATACCTCCTATATTGACAAAAGTATACAACAAAAATGGCTCAACAAGGGACTTTACAGAATAGCAGGCGTATATAAAGAGGGCAAAATTATGTCCTATGAACAATATCAAGCTTTAGACTATGAAGATAAGAACATTTGGTATCACTACTTACAATTAAAATCCAGAGCACAGCAGGTCATGGGTAGTGAGACGGTCCCTACACACACACCACACTAGAAATGCTTTGTCTCTCTGATAGCCATATTAGGGGAGGGATATCTATTCTATACAACATATTCAACCGACCCCCACTAGATAGTAAACCTCAACTTATGTCAAAATGGGAACACGACACTGGTAAAACATGGTCTATTGGGACTTGGACAGAGAATCTTGCTGATGGCTTATCCTTCTCACAAAACGCGACACAAAGAAAATTTCATTAAGGTAGCCTTTAAATGGTATATATATCTGACAAGATCAGGTGGTGGTGGGGAGCCGTCGACCAAACTCTGCTACAGAGGATGCGGAGAGTCTGGGACATATTCACACATGTGGTGGGAGTGCAGGCACATTAGGGAAATATGGGAACACAACTCTATCCTAATGAGTGAAATTTTCCAAAAGAGAATTGCACTAACAATGGAACAGGCACCATTACATTTCGCGATTCCGGGACTCACTAAACACAACAATAAACTAGCTATGTGGATCTGCACCATAGTTAGATTGGGTATAGCCCAATTTTGGAAAGGAATTCCTCCTAGTTTTGAAATAATAAAGCAAAAGCTGACATACCACTTTGACAAGGCGAGTGCAGCAGCCGAATCTCTAAATAACAGAGAAGGCTTCTTACTGCAGTGGGAGCCATATAGTCACTACCTCTAGGAGCCTCAAGGAGGGGGGAGGCAGTAGCTGACTAAGCCAAGTTCTTGGAATACAAGATGAGAGCTAAGTCAGATCAGAGGAAATGTTATAGTGCTCAATGTTGATTGATAAAGCGAATACCTAGTAATTGTTTTACGCCAGGACGAAATGTAACAGAGTATACTTGACAACAGACATGTGACTATGTAATGTTGGAGTGTTGGAGTGTTTGATTACTGAATATTTTATTTGCAAAATTTTAAATAAAAAGAAGATTTCAAAATAAAAAGGCAGCTGAACTCCCCCTTTCCGTTCCACGTCAGCTCGCTAATGTCAGTGGCTCTGGCTGCCCACTGCACATCGCTCTTCACCAATGAGGTGACATTTCCACCTCTAAAGCAATAGCCTTGCTAGGATGTCAGATGACACGCACGGCTATTGGTTTAGAGGTAAAAACATCACCTCATTGAAGAAGAGCGATGTGCCATGGGCGGCCGGAGCCGCTGACTTTGGCGAGCTGCTGCAGCACAGAAAGGGAATATGTTAAATAAAAGTAAACATAAAAAGAATCAGATTGTGTAAAAAAAAGCAGCAAACAACTTACTTGTTTTCTTGCATAATTACCACTTAGAAATTATCAGTGTAGCCCCTACCCTCAGTGTGATATGGGAGCCGACACCTGAAACTTTTTTTCTGACTGATCTAGGCATGAGCAAATCTGACTCCCTGTTATCTAGTATATTTAAAAAGCCTAAAAGTTTTATGACATTAAAAGGATATTAAAGCCAAATTATTTCTTTCATGGTTCAGATAGAGCATGCAATTGTAAGCAACTTTTTAATTTACTCATATTACAATGTTTTCTTCGTTCTCTTGGTATGCTTTGTTGAATGAGCAGCAATGCATTACTGGTTGCTGACTTAACACATTGAACATATGGGTGAGCCAATGACAATCGGTTTATTTATGCAGCCACCAATCAGCAGCTAGAACCTAGGTTCTTTGCTGCTCCTGAGCTTTTGTAGATAAATCTTTCAGCAAAGAATAGGAGAAGGAAGCAAATTAAATAATAGAAGTAAATTGGAAAGTTGTTTAAAATTGTATGCTCTGTCTAAAGCATGAAAGAAAATGTTTGGGTTTCATGTCCTGTTAAGGTAAGAAACATTCCTGCAGAAGCCCCCTCCCTCCTTGTAAGGCTGTGACAGGAAGTATAAATGTAGTGTAAAAAATAAATAAAATGTAAAATCCATTTAAAATTATGAATAATACTGCGTAGTTTTTTTTTTTTTGTTTTTTTTTTTACAAAGATGAAAAGTATGCTTTGGCTATCAGTTTGTAAAATTGCAAAAATGAATGATCTACACATCTGGTGAAGTTGCCCAGCAATCCAGAAGCTATGGACTAGGGTTTTGCTCTGTGCGGACTCCTTGCCATCATGACAGATAGGGGCCCAGAGACCTCCTACCTACTCCATCTCAACATTCCCAAAACACTTAAACACCTCTTTTTATATCTGCTTATGTCTACCAAGCTTGCCATTGCAAGACATTGGAAACAAAATAGTGCCCCTCATTTGGGAAACGTTTTAGAGATAATCTCCACTGTACGAACGATGGAGGAAGAGATATAGATAGATATATATATATATATATATATATATATATATATATATATATATATATATATATATATATATATATATATATATATATAAATAAATAAATAAATAAATAAATAAATAAATAAACAGGGGACTCATAGACTTACACTCTGACATATGGGATACGCTCCCACTAAGTATGCTGACCAAAGTTTAAGCATGAATGACGACCTGCCGCTCCCCCCCCCCCTCCTATTTTCCTATATATTCCTATCTTTTCTAGCTGTCCTTATCTCTATCTAATAATTACAATGCTCTCATGTTTTTACATGTTATATCTTGTACAGTGCCATTTGAAAATGTTATCGCATCAAGATGTTTCGATGTGAACCAGTGTTATCACATAGTTTTTGAAATGCTGATTTTCTTTGTTTATGTTCATGGAGCCGAGGTTCACAGCTCCAGTGTGTTCTGCAAGGGCATCTATCACCAATGGCCTATGGTCAGAGACTACTGCTTATGTTACTAGATGCCATGCATTCTGTGTTATTTATAATGTAAATGAGGTTCCTCTATACAGGCCAGATCGTTCATGAGGCCTGGCATGTACCCACGTGTAAGATATTTGTTATATGGTGTTATGCTTACTATGCAACATGAACAGACTTACCTACACATGTCTTACTACTGTATACTTGTATTGGTTGCAACCTCAATTTAAAAAAAAAAAAGTTGCAAAAATGAGCTGCCTGGCAGTGAAAAACTTTAAAACACACATCTAGTGTTGATCTGCCCCCTTAAATAATCCCATAAATCCAACCATGAAAAAATTCAAATAAACAATTTGCAAATTTGGCTAGGCTAACAATAATTGCAACAATGGGAACAAGCAAACTCAGAGATTAAAATAAAATGGGAGGCGTTATTATATCTAGCCTGTCAGGTTTCGATTGCTAGTCACTGTCTGGCTAATATTTATTATTACTGTCCTTGCATGTAACTGTAAAATTCCAGTTTTTTTAGGGAGGGTACTCTTCCAAATTACGAAGACTTCTTAAAAAAAAAAATAATTTAGACCACATATGCATTAGAAAGTGTGTATATATATATATATATATATATATATATATATATATATATATATATATATATATATATATATATATATATATATATATATATATAATTTGGAGTGCGCTTTGTTTCGTGGTTATTTTGATAAGATTTGCTGCACACACATATATATATATATATACTGTATATATAAAAATAGAGAGAAAAAAAACTAACCACCAAAACAGCATAAGAAATAAACTTGAAGGAGAACAACAAACACACACAAGCAGAGCCTATAAAACACAAACTATCTGGGTTGGTGTCAAGAGTAAAGGACATTCCTTTGTTTGTAATGATGGTTCATCTAAAAGAAGGGGTCATTAACCCCTTGTAAAACAGGGTTTAAATAGCTTGACAAAAGGGAGGACAACAGTTTGTTTTCTGTTTTCTGTTTTTTTGTTGTTGTTGCCAAATGTTTTCTATTATGCCTTTATAACAAATCTGCCAGAAGAAATAAAAAATAGGTTTCTAAAAATGCTTTCTTTGTATTAGGACATTAAGTTGTTAGTTTACTCTAAATCCAGTCTTTGCACTTGGGAATTAGATCACTACACTAGTTTTCATGTTCCATTAATTAGATTACCACATTGGTGCAGATACATGTTTATTCAGACATTAGTTAATTATGACGATAATACACTATAGAGCTTATCTAGATGGGTGTATACCCCTCAGAGCGTTTCCATTGGTGGCAGAGGAGGGCCCTAGTATCCAATAACTGGTGAGGTTAGCCTATATTAAATTAGTGCAAGGCTATAGGGCACCATACAGTCTATGATTAAGGCTCCATAGGAGCTGAAACGCGTCAGCGCCCACCCCAGCCTTCCTTACGGCCCTACATCATAGCCATTTTATGCCCATGTTTTGCTATACTAAGTGACTTTTAATCAAATAAAGGATACCTAGCTTTGAGCTTCCTTGTCCGGATTCTTCTTTTTGAGGTGGCCCTCAGTTTACAACGGTTCAATTTGCACCATTTCAGAATAACAACCTTTTTTTCAGTCATGTGACTGCTATTGAAAAGCATTATGAAGCAGTACATTGATTAAAATAGCCAGTAGGTGGAGCTGGTCGCTTGTGTTGCAGCAAAGATATGCAAGCCAAGCAAGCTGAAATGAATCAGTTTAACCAGACCTGAGCTATCGAGCAGCTTGCAAAGGAACAAGATCTTCCTGTCTATAAATCAGTCAAGACTGGAATGCATAGAAAGAACTGTTTTCAGAAAAATGCAAGTAAAGTCTGTGTTGTGTGATTATTTTATATATGAAACAAAGCACACTCCAAAGGGCTTATCATATGAACAATACTCACTTTAATCAGCGTGAACGTTTTCGGGTAAATCAACCCATCCTCAGGAGCTGAAACGCATCAGACGCCCACCCCAGCCTTCCTTACGGCCCTACATCATAGCCATTTTATGCCCATGTTTTGCTATACTAAGTGACTTTTTGTCCGGATTCTTCTTTTTGTGTGTATATATATATATATATATATATATATATATATATATATATATATATATATATATATATATATATATATATATATATATATATATATATATATATATATATATATATATATATATATATATATATATATATATATATATATATATATACAAAACACGGAAGGGAACTGCACTCTCATACCGGACCGGGTACACATCCCATGACCCTGCAACATGCTCAGCCCTGGGTGCCACTGGCACTCACAGGAAGCTGTGCTGTCCTCAGAGCCACAAGCAGTTAACCCCAGACAGGTCTGGGTGCAAGAACCATAGGGAAAATTACAAAACAAATTAATACAACACACAGAGAAAACCCAGCACTCACTTACAAGCTCTCAGCTAAGATTTAAAAGCAAAAATGGAAAGGTTAGTCACCGCATCTGGCCAAATGGGACAAGCTCAGGTACCACGTCAAGGTCCTTTCCAATACCTGAGACCCTCAAACAGCTACACAATGCAAGCTTTCAAATCCAAACAAACTGAAAACAAGGGAAGGGTGCACAGGAATATGTAACCACCCTAGACATATACAAAACACGGAAGGGAACTGCACTCTCATACCGGACCGGGTACACATCCCATGACCCTGCAACATGCTCAGCCCTGGGTGCCACTGGCACTCACAGGAAGCTGTGCTGTCCTCAGAGCCACAAGCAGTTAACCCCAGACAGGTCTGGGTGCAAGAACCATAGGGAAAATTACAAAACAAATTAATACAACACACAGAGAAAACCCAGCACTCACTTACAAGCTCTCAGCTAAGATTTAAAAGCAAAAATGGAAAGGTTAGTCACCGCATCTGGCCAAATGGGACAAGCTCAGGTACCACGTCAAGGTCCTTTCCAATACCTGAGACCCTCAAACAGCCACACAATGCAAGCTTTCAAATCCAAACAAACTGAAAACAAGGGAAGGGTGCACAGGAATATGTAACCACCCTAGACATATACAAAACACGGAAGGGAACTGCACTCTCATACCGGACCGGGTACACATCCCATGACCCTGCAACATGCTCAGCCCTGGGTGCCACTGGCACTCACAGGAAGCTGTGCTGTCCCCAGAGCCACAAGCAGTTAACCCCAGACAGGTCTGGGTGCAAGAACCATAGGGAAAATTACAAAACAAATTAATACAACACACAGAGAAAACCCAGCACTCACTTACAAGCTCTCAGCTAAGATTTAAAAGCAAAAATGGAAAGGTTAGTCACCGCATCTGGCCAAATGGGACAAGCTCAGGTACCACGTCAAGGTCCTTTCCAATACCTGAGACCCTCAAACAGCCACACAATGCAAGCTTTCAAATCCAAACAAACTGAAAACAAGGGAAGGGTGCACAGGAATATGTAACCACCCTAGACATATACAAAACACGGAAGGGAACTGCACTCTCATACCGGACCGGGTACACATCCCATGACCCTGCAACATGCTCAGCCCTGGGTGCCACTGGCACTCACAGGAAGCTGTGCTGTCCTCAGAGCCACAAGCAGTTAACCCCAGACAGGTCTGGGTGCAAGAACCATAGGGAAAATTACAAAACAAATTAATACAACACACAGAGAAAACCCAGCACTCACTTACAAGCTCTCAGCTAAGATTTAAAAGCAAAAATGGAAAGGTTAGTCACCGCATCTGGCCAAATGGGACAAGCTCAGGTACCACGTCAAGGTCCTTTCCAATACCTGAGACCCTCAAACAGCCACACAATGCAAGCTTTCAAATCCAAACAAACTGAAAACAAGGGAAGGGTGCACAGGAATATGTAACCACCCTAGACATATACAAAACACGGAAGGGAACTGCACTCTCATACCGGACCGGGTACACATCCCATGATCCTGCAACATGCTCAGCCCTGGGTGCCACTGGCACTCACAGGAAGCTGTGCTGTCCTCAGAGCCACAAGCAGTTAACCCCAGACAGGTCTGGGTGCAAGAACCATAGGGAAAATTACAAAACAAATTAATACAACACACAGAGAAAACCCAGCACTCACTTACAAGCTCTCAGCTAAGATTTAAAAGCAAAAATGGAAAGGTTAGTCACCGCATCTGGCCAAATGGGACAAGCTCAGGTACCACGTCAAGGTCCTTTCCAATACCTGAGACCCTCAAACAGCCACACAATGCAAGCTTTCAAATCCAAACAAACTGAAAACAAGGGAAGGGTGCACAGGAATATGTAACCACCCTAGACATATACAAAACACGGAAGGGAACTGCACTCTCATACCGGACCGGGTACACATCCCATGACCCTGCAACATGCTCAGCCCTGGGTGCCACTGGCACTCACAGGAAGCTGTGCTGTCCTCAGAGCCACAAGCAGTTAACCCCAGACAGGTCTGGGTGCAAGAACCATAGGGAAAATTACAAAACAAATTAATACAACACACAGAGAAAACCCAGCACTCACTTACAAGCTCTCAGCTAAGATTTAAAAGCAAAAATGGAAAGGTTAGTCACCGCATCTGGCCAAATGGGACAAGCTCAGGTACCACGTCAAGGTCCTTTCCAATACCTGAGACCCTCAAACAGCCACACAATGCAAGCTTTCAAATCCAAACAAACTGAAAACAAGGGAAGGGTGCACAGGAATATGTAACCACCCTAGACATATACAAAACACGGAAGGGAACTGCACTCTCATACCGGACCGGGTACACATCCCATGACCCTGCAACATGCTCAGCCCTGGGTGCCACTGGCACTCACAGGAAGCTGTGCTGTCCTCAGAGCCACAAGCAGTTAACCCCAGACAGGTCTGGGTGCAAGAACCATAGGGAAAATTACAAAACAAATTAATACAACACACAGAGAAAACCCAGCACTCACTTACAAGCTCTCAGCAAAGATTTAAAAGCAAAAATGGAAAGGTTAGTCACCGCATCTGGCCAAATGGGACAAGCTCAGGTACCACGTCAAGGTCCTTTCCAATACCTGAGACCCTCAAACAGCCACACAATGCAAGCTTTCAAATCCAAACAAACTGAAAACAAGGGAAGGGTGCACAGGAATATGTAACCACCCTAGACATATACAAAACACGGAAGGGAACTGCACTCTCATACCGGACCGGGTACACATCCCATGACCCTGCAACATGCTCAGCCCTGGGTGCCACTGGCACTCACAGGAAGCTGTGCTGTCCTCAGAGCCACAAGCAGTTAACCCCAGACAGGTCTGGGTGCAAGAACCATAGGGAAAATTACAAAACAAATTAATACAACACACAGAGAAAACCCAGCACTCACTTACAAGCTCTCAGCTAAGATTTAAAAGCAAAAATGGAAAGGTTAGTCACCGCATCTGGCCAAATGGGACAAGCTCAGGTATCACGTCAAGGTCCTTTCCAATACCTGAGACCCTCAAACAGCCACACAATGCAAGCTTTCAAATCCAAACAAACTGAAAACAAGGGAAGGGTGCACAGGAATATGTAACCACCCTAGACATATACAAAACACGGAAGGGAACTGCACTCTCATACCGGACCGGGTACACATCCCATGACCCTGCAACATGCTCAGCCCTGGGTGCCACTGGCACTCACAGGAAGCTGTGCTGTCCTCAGAGCCACAAGCAGTTAACCCCAGACAGGTCTGGGTGCAAGAACCATAGGGAAAATTACAAAACAAATTAATACAACACACAGAGAAAACCCAGCACTCACTTACAAGCTCTCAGCTAAGATTTAAAAGCAAAAATGGAAAGGTTAGTCACCGCATCTGGCCAAATGGGACAAGCTCAGGTACCACGTCAAGGTCCTTTCCAATACCTGAGACCCTCAAACAGCTACACAATGCAAGCTTTCAAATCCAAACAAACTGAAAACAAGGGAAGGGTGCACAGGAATATGTAACCACCCTAGACATATACAAAACACGGAAGGGAACTGCACTCTCATACCGGACCGGGTACACATCCCATGACCCTGCAACATGCTCAGCCCTGGGTGCCACTGGCACTCACAGGAAGCTGTGCTGTCCTCAGAGCCACAAGCAGTTAACCCCAGACAGGTCTGGGTGCAAGAACCATAGGGAAAATTACAAAACAAATAAATACAACACACAGAGAAAACCCAGCACTCACTTACAAGCTCTCAGCTAAGATTTAAAAGCAAAAATGGAAAGGTTAGTCACCGCATCTGGCCAAATGGGACAAGCTCAGGTATCACGTCAAGGTCCTTTCCAATACCGGAGACCCTCAAACAGCCACACAATGCAAGCTTTCAAATCCAAACAAACTGAAAACAAGGGAAGGGTGCACAGGAATATGTAACCACCCTAGACATATACAAAACACGGAAGGGAACTGCACTCTCATACCGGACCGGGTACACATCCCATGACCCTGCAACATGCTCAGCCCTGGGTGCCACTGGCACTCACAGGAAGCTGTGCTGTCCTCAGAGCCACAAGCAGTTAACCCCAGACAGGTCTGGGTGCAAGAACCATAGGGAAAATTACAAAACAAATTAATACAACACACAGAGAAAACCCAGCACTCACTTACAAGCTCTCAGCTAAGATTTAAAAGCAAAAATGGAAAGGTTAGTCACCGCATCTGGCCAAATGGGACAAGCTCAGGTACCACGTCAAGGTCCTTTCCAATACCTGAGACCCTCAAACAGCCACACAATGCAAGCTTTCAAATCCAAACAAACTGAAAACAAGGGAAGGGTGCACAGGAATATGTAACCACCCTAGACATATACAAAACACGGAAGGGAACTGCACTCTCATACCGGACCGGGTACACATCCCATGACCCTGCAACATGCTCAGCCCTGGGTGCCACTGGCACTCACAGGAAGCTGTGCTGTCCTCAGAGCCACAAGCAGTTAACCCCAGACAGGTCTGGGTGCAAGAACCATAGGGAAAATTACAAAACAAATAAATACAACACACAGAGAAAACCCAGCACTCACTTACAAGCTCTCAGCTAAGATTTAAAAGCAAAAATGGAAAGGTTATTCACCGCATCTGGCCAAATGGGACAAGCTCAGGTACCACGTCAAGGTCCTTTCCAATACCTGAGACCCTCAAACAGCCACACAATGCAAGCTTTCAAATCCAAACAAACTGAAAACAAGGGAAGGGTGCACAGGAATATGTAACCACCCTAGACATATACAAAACACGGAAGGGAACTGCACTCTCATACCGGACCGGGTACACATCCCATGACCCTGCAACATGCTCAGCCCTGGGTGCCACTGGCACTCACAGGAAGCTGTGCTGTCCTCAGAGCCACAAGCAGTTAACCCCAGACAGGTCTGGGTGCAAGAACCATAGGGAAAATTACAAAACAAATTAATACAACACACAGAGAAAACCCAGCACTCACTTACAAGCTCTCAGCACCTTTCCATTTTTGCTTTTAAATCTTAGCTGAGAGCTTGTAAGTGAGTGCTGGGTTTTCTCTGTGTGTTGTATTAATTTGTTTTGTAATTTTCCCTATGGTTCTTGCACCCAGACCTGTCTGGGGTTAACTGCTTGTGGCTCTGAGGACAGCACAGCTTCCTGTGAGTGCCAGTGGCACCCAGGGCTGAGCATGTTGCAGGGTCATGGGATGTGTACCCGGTCCGGTATGAGAGTGCAGTTCCCTTCCGTGTTTTGTATATGTCTAGGGTGGTTACATATTCCTGTGCACCCTTCCCTTGTTTTCAGTTTGTTTGGATTTGAAAGCTTGCATTGTGTGGCTGTTTGAGGGTCTCAGGTATTGGAAAGGACCTTGACGTGGTACCTGAGCTTGTCCCATTTGGCCAGATGCGGTGACTAACCTTTCCATTTTTGCTTTTAAATCTTAGCTGAGAGCTTGTAAGTGAGTGCTGGGTTTTCTCTGTGTGTTGTATTAATTTGTTTTGTAATTTTCCCTATGGTTCTTGCACCCAGACCTGTCTGGGGTTAACTGCTTGTGGCTCTGAGGACAGCACAGCTTCCTGTGAGTGCCAGTGGCACCCAGGGCTGAGCATGTTGCAGGGTCATGGGATGTGTACCCGGTCCGGTATGAGAGTGCAGTTCCCTTCCGTGTTTTGTATATGTCTAGGGTGGTTACATATTCCTGTGCACCCTTCCCTTGTTTTCAGTTTGTTTGGATTTGAAAGCTTGCATTGTGTGGCTGTTTGAGGGTCTCAGGTATTGGAAAGGACCTTGACGTGGTACCTGAGCTTGTCCCATTTGGCCAGATGCGGTGACTAACCTTTCCATTTTTGCTTTTAAATCTTAGCTGAGAGCTTGTAAGTGAGTGCTGGGTTTTCTCTGTGTGTTGTATTAATTTGTTTTGTAATTTTCCCTATGGTTCTTGCACCCAGACCTGTCTGGGGTTAACTGCTTGTGGCTCTGAGGACAGCACAGCTTCCTGTGAGTGCCAGTGGCACCCAGGGCTGAGCATGTTGCAGGGTCATGGGATGTGTACCCGGTCCGGTATGAGAGTGCAGTTCCCTTCCGTGTTTTGTATATGTCTAGGGTGGTTACATATTCCTGTGCACCCTTCCCTTGTTTTCAGTTTGTTTGGATTTGAAAGCTTGCATTGTGTGGCTGTTTGAGGGTCTCAGGTATTGGAAAGGACCTTGACGTGGTACCTGAGCTTGTCCCATTTGGCCAGATGCGGTGACTAACCTTTCCATTTTTGCTTTTAAATCTTAGCTGAGAGCTTGTAAGTGAGTGCTGGGTTTTCTCTGTGTGTTGTATTAATTTGTTTTGTAATTTTCCCTATGGTTCTTGCACCCAGACCTGTCTGGGGTTAACTGCTTGTGGCTCTGAGGACAGCACAGCTTCCTGTGAGTGCCAGTGGCACCCAGGGCTGAGCATGTTGCAGGGTCATGGGATGTGTACCCGGTCCGGTATGAGAGTGCAGTTCCCTTCCGTGTTTTGTATATGTCTAGGGTGGTTACATATTCCTGTGCACCCTTCCCTTGTTTTCAGTTTGTTTGGATTTGAAAGCTTGCATTGTGTGGCTGTTTGAGGGTCTCAGGTATTGGAAAGGACCTTGACGTGGTACCTGAGCTTGTCCCATTTGGCCAGATGCGGTGACTAACCTTTCCATTTTTGCTTTTAAATCTTAGCTGAGAGCTTGTAAGTGAGTGCTGGGTTTTCTCTGTGTGTTATATATATATATATATATATATAAAACAAAGCACACTCCAAATGGCTTATCATATGAACAATAATCACTTTAATCAGCGTGAACATTTTCGGGTAAATCAACCCGTCCTCAGATTCACTGTTTGGAGTGCGCTTTGTTTCGTGGATAATTTGATAAGATTTGCTGCACCCAAGGCTGTTGTGGACTATCGTTCTGGAGTGCACACTGTTTGGAGTATGTATAATATATATATATATATATATATATATATATATATATATATATATATATATATATATATATATATATATATATATATATATATATATATATATATATATACACACACACATACATATATATAAAAAATAGAGAGAGAGAAAAAACTGTAACCACCAAAACAGCATAAGAAATAAACTTGAAGGAAAAAAAAAAAAAAAACACACACAAGCAGAGCCTATAAAACACAAACTATCTGGGTTGGTGTCAAGAGTAAAGGCCATTCCTTTGTAATGAAGGTTCATCTAAAAGAAGGGGTCATTAACCCCTTGTAAAACAGGGTTTAAATAGCTTGACAAAAGGGAGGACAACAGTTTGTTTTCTGTTTTTTGTTGTTGTTGTCAGATGTTTTCTATTATGAGATCAAAACAAGAAGCTGCCTTTCAGGGGTCTATTTTTTAAAAACAAGGCATGTTACAAATGAAAATGTTCTCAGCCAGCTGTAAATTCAAATCTCAATGAAAGGGTCCTGTGAACCTTACCACAAAAGTATTTTTAATATTATGATCTCTTTCCTTTTGAAGCATAACCATTAATACCAATTTGAAGTATCTGCCAGACTTTTCTAGCCAGAGGTTAAGACCAATAGCATGATGGTTTATTTTTTTTTCATAGTGTAAATTACATCACGTGACCTGCTTAAAGGGACAGTATACTGTCAAATAGTTTTTTCCCCTTAATGTATTTTAAATCACTTTTTTACCAGCTTCAGAATATAAAATGTATGAGAAATTGTTTTTTAAGGTTTGTGTACATAAATTAATGGGTTGAGCTTGTAGGTATAATCAGATCTCAATACTTTATCACATTGTGTAATCATACATGCTTCTTTATCTTATATCTGTCCGTAAAGCAAAGAATAAAACTTGGAGAGAACAAAGGAAAATTAACATTTGATTGCCTTATTTCTTCTATACCCCACTGGGAGTGTAATGTCTTCATCTGGCTGTGTTTACACAATGTATCTATAGCTTGGAACTAAGGCCAGAAACTTTCAGCATAGGTGGGGATACCACAGGCTAGATCAACTATTTCAAATGCCAATAAAGGAAATACTTGTAAAAAAAATAATACACTACAGGTAAAGTGGATCATTGGGAACAAATTAAAGGGGAGAAAAATTGAGTAAACTGTCCCTTTAAACCACAGCCCATCATATTAACTAGAAAATGTGTACTCACCTAGGCAATATCTAATACACTAATTTAAATACCTCTAAATTTTTCACAGGTTTTATTACAACACTGACAACCATAATTTAATATAAGAGATATTACACTGCATTATTAAATGCATTTCTATGGAAATTACATGGCTTACTTGCACAATAGATCTTATTCCCAAGCAACAACACTTCAGGATGTCACTCTCCAGTTCTAGACCCTTTTTTGGCTGGTGCCTTGTCTAAGGATTTCAGAGATGATGAAAATAAAGAATGCTCCTGTGACACAAATCTTGTCAATTCCTGTCATAATATGTAGTAGGATTCAGATTTTGAGAAATAATAGTGCCTTAATAATTTGAAGTATTCTCACAGCATTGTTCATTGATGGAAGTGCCTCATTCTAAAATTCCAACTGTTGCCACAGTCTTTGCTTTTCCCCATGTTCCTCTCTCCTGCCTTAGTGCCCAACTCCTCTCCTAAACACAACTTATCTTTCTCAAGTTCATCCCTTGTAATACCCCTGGGCTGATTAGTTTGAGTGATCCATTCTCAGAATCTTTCTTCATATATGGTCTTATTGAGCCACACGATGAGTGCATCACCCTTCGTTCTTTTGCCCATACCCCAATTTCAAACTGAAAGGGACAGTTAAAGGGTTATGAATCCCAGAATTTTTCTTTCACGATTCAGATAGAGCATGCGATTTTAAGCAACTTTCTAATTGACTCCTATTATCAATTTTTCTTTGTTCTCTTGGTATCTTTATTTGAAAAAGCAGAATTGTAAGCTTAGGAGCCAGCCCATTTTGGTTCTGCACCTGGACAGCGCTTGCTGATTGGTGGCAACCTAGGTGCTGAACCAAAAATGGGACAGCTCCTAAGCTTACATTATGGCTTTTTCAAATAAAGATTCCAAGAGAACGAAGAAAAATTGATAATAGGAGTAAATTAGACAGTTGCTTAAAATTGCATGCTCTATCTGAATCATGAAATAAAAAAAGTGGGTTTCATATCCATTTAACTCAAAAATGTTTGTTTTAAAAGTTAGATAATCCCTTTATTACCCATTACCCTGTTTTGCATAACCAACATTGTTATATTAATATTTTAACCTCTGTGATTACCTTGTATCTAAGCCTCTTTTGACAGACCCCTGATCACATAGCTATTTATTCATTATATATTGACTTGCATTTTAGCCAATTAGTGCAGTATCATACACAACCCACAGGAGAGAGCACAATGTGGCTCATATGAACTAGCAGTCTCTTGATGTGAAAAGCTAATAAAAAGCATGTGACAAGAGGCTTCGAAACAGGTAGAAAATAACAATGTTGGTGTTGACTGTCCCTAAAGGAACACAATAAGCCAAAGAGAGAAAGCTTTAATGTGTTATAAGATTTTGTTAGGACACTTTTGGTCAAAATAACTATGATTGTAGGGGGTCAGACACATAATTAAAGAGAACTCCAGAGCAGCAAAGCACTACTGGGAGCTAGCAGAACAGATTTCATGAGCCAGCAACAAGAGACGTGTGTGCAGCCACAAACTGTGCATTATTGCACCTAAGCCTACCTAGGTATGATTTTCAACAGAGTATAACACGATAACAAAGTGAATGTTATAACAAAACTAAAAAATATGCAAGAAATATCTATTAGATATGTCTTATCGTTTCGTAGCTACAACACTTGAAATCTATGGGCATTTGTCATTCATTTTAGTACATCCCTTTGCAAGTGTATTGTTGACTTTCAACCTTACTCTCCTTCCTCGATTCCCACTTCACGTATATCTCCGTCAGAGGCAATACAAGTTCCATTACACATCGTTCTTCTGCCCCTGTGTCTCACTTTTTACCCCAACCTCCGTTATCTGACTTTAACGCAAACCCCTAACTCCTGTCGTGCCATGTGTCTCACTCTCCTTCCGCTATTTCATCATTCTTCAACATCTCGCTGCCCTACCCCCTTGTTAACTTTTGCCAACAGACCCTTTAACCCTCACTCTCCTATCACAGGCTTTTATTTTGCAACACTCACTTATGTTGTTGTTGGTGGTGGTGGTGGGTTCTAACGCGGTCACGTACAGACATGTCAGATGAGCAATCAGCATGAAGCTGAGCCAGGTCCTGCGATACTGCCCTGAACGTCCCATCCTAACACCAACCATCAAAGTTTATCAAACTCTGGAAAATCGACAACTTGCAGGCTTCGAGATCAGACACTTCCTGACGTTCAGTAAACTACACGCGTCAACGCGCACACATGGCCGCGGGCTGTCACCAGGAGCGCGCCTCCCACATTGGAACACAAACAATCTCTTCTATGTCACGTGTGCGTTCCAACAGCATTGCTTGAACTCTGGTAGTTCATTGCTTGTCTTGAAGCTTTACATTGTACAAATATACTAGTAGTAAATATAGGCGGTAAAAACGTCCTTCGTTTCGATTAAAGCTTTATATTTAGGCTAAGTCCTGCACTGTTTTTTTGCCGAAATAACGCGAGAATGTCACAGGAAATCACGGACGTTTGAATTAGTCTTCCTGTGTTGGTAGTGGGGTTCAGGTTTATTTCCCTTCGAATCCTATCAGTTGTTTTAGATCCTCATTTCCTGTCCGAGGAGGTTTAGTGATAGTATGTTGCCATTGATTTACAGCTGACATTACCTTTTTTTTCCCACCCAGACATCTTTTATTTGATTAAATAATATTTATAAATCAAGTTTATACATCTCATAAAAAGAGATCTGAAACTGTTGTCCTTTAGTCAAAATCTATATGTTAAAGGGACATTCCAGCCAAAAATTTTCTTTACATGGATTCATTGTAGTTTCGAATAGAAGCAGTTTTGTAATATACATGTATTAGCAAAAATGCTTCGAATAAAAGCTATAGCTGTTTCAAAAGTGTATTTAAGTATGCACTGTGCACCAGCATTTTAAACACAGCACTTGCTCAGAGAGCGTAAGGTGCTTGTACCATCTGGTAATGACTCAATTTGTTCATTTCTAACATGATACAAGCTCCACTGATTATCTAAACAACTGCAGTATTTAAATTGCCGGTGTTGTGAGAATATCTATTCTATTTATACTTCATGTGCACTCACATGCAGAGAAAAATGTTAACACTAAAACAGTGATAACTTTTACTAGCATAATTTTTGCCAATACATGTATATTGCAAATATGTTTATATTCAAAGATTTAATAAAGCTATGTGCATTTAAATTTTGACCGGAATGTGCCTTTAAAGTAAACATAAACATTCTCAGTTTAGCCACTGCCAGTGTTCTGGGAAATTGGCGAAATTGTGAAATTAGCGAACCACGTGGGATCAGCTGTTTCGCAAAAATTGACCATAATGCGCATGTGTGCCAGCATCATTACATACCTGGCCGCATACATCACTGCTACAGTTTCGAGACCCGTGAAATTCCTGGACCCTCTTTACCGTGCATGCATGAAGGCTCGCTGTAAATAAGGGGCATCATGCTCCATTTGGAGCTTGATAATTCGGCCCCACTGTATTAACTAATAGGAAGAATGTGTATAAATGTATGGCAAAGCGAGGCGCGGTAGTGACAGTTTCAAATGCCGCACAATCGCGCATGCACGGTAAAGAGGGTCCAGGAATTTCACGAGTCTCGAAACTGTAGCAGTGACATATGCAGCCAGGTATGAAATGATGCTGGCACGCATTTGCAATATGGTCAAACTTTGTGAAACAGTTGATCCCACGTCACAGGAAGTGACGTGGTTCACTAATTTCACAAGTTTGTCGTTTTCCCAGAACACCGGTTCATAAGGAAGCAGACACTTTGAACATTCTGCCTTTACATAACATGGGTAATTGACTTCTGATTTCTCTAGAATTCACTGAAGCTGAACAGAAAACAAGTTGACATTGCTCTAGAAGATTTACAACATCAAGCTAGATATAGCATCCTGTAGAGACCCCACCCCCTTGTGGGGCTGTGACAGGAAATAAAATAAATAAAAAAGTAAACTGTAAAATCCATTTAAAAAGATTAATAATTGTCAGGATTCGTTCTAGTTTCACTTCTTACTTACCTGTCCCTTTAATTCACTAGCGTCATTCCCTATATAAGGTACCTTCTTTCACCCCACCTTCGCTGGATTAATGCAGACCGTTTCCCAGGAAACCTCTACCTCATTCTACAGCCTATCCTTAGAACATTTGTAAGTCTCACAGCTCCACTCAGGGAATCGCTGATTCCGCTGACATCATCAGCTGCAGCCTTCTGCGGCACCTCTCCCTCCTGCTCTTGTCAGAACGCTGAATCCTGCTTGCTGCGCTTGGGAGACATTCAGGGAAGAGTCATGAGCTGCAGCCGACACCTCCGCTTGTGTGACCGCTAACTAAGCACAGACTTGTACCGCTCACCCCTGTGACAGTACAAGCAGAGGACACAGGACTCATTGCTTCTTGAATCAGGTCGTATGAATCAATACTGTCGCTAACTGTGTTCTTACTTAGTATTTCAGAACAAGAGGTTGCTTATAGCTCTCCATTTCTTCTTCACATGTGCTTAAGGGGTTACATATTTGTATGACAGTAGATTGCATTGTTTGTATCAGGAAGGCACTATTACTACTTAACTCTCGTCTGGCTAAAGATACCTTGAACTGTCATTGCACTCTAGTAACTGTATCTAACTTATGGTATAAGGTCTTCTACAACTTCCATAGGCCTCAAATCCTTGCAGTTACTTGCATGCCACTTATTTGAACACAGACTTACCGGTGTGTTCTCTGATTTAAATTAGTGGCTATAAAAAGTCAGTTAGGACAACTATCAACTATAGAGCATAGTTGTGGTCCTATCTGTCACAAAAACCTTATTTACAGATTTAACTCTGACCAATCTTAACTTTTACACACTACTGAAGCTATCACTGTCTAATTATATTAGAAGTGTGACAATAATACATATTGCTATTATTTCTAGTAAGTATAAGACACTGCTTAGTTCTTTTTTATTATAACTATAAAACATACAGTTTTATATTTCTTTAAATATGAGCATTACATTTTGTTTTCTTGCTATATTCTGCGGTTGGGTCTGAACCTAATGGGGTGAGGCAAGTTGGGTAGTTGGATTATCCCTCATATGTTTGTTGTGAAACCAGTAGATAAAGGGGGAGTGGGACACATCTCTGAAATTTAGACCAATTTAAAATGTTCCACTGCAACAGGACATAGAACACATTTTGGTTTCAACATTTTGGTCAGCTGCATTGTAGCTACAACAACATTTTGGCTACATACCGACTGAAATTATTAAACACTTTGTTTAGGTGTTGTTGGGCTACTATGCGATTGAGTAATAAACCTTATTGTTTTATTGAGTTTATGAATTTGACAGTGGTATTCTAGTCCACCAGTTTTTGCACATACTTAGTTCACATATTAGTAAACATGATTATTTTGTATGTTTCAGAGAGAATGTGCTTGGCACCACAGAAAAAATGGTTTCAAAATATGTTTTATTAGAGATATAGCTAATTAAAAAACACATCTATAATTAGGTCAACTCTTTCACATTTGAAGCTAACATCACTACTAATGTAACATTTTATTTTATTTTTTTTTATTTTTTTTAAATAATATTTTATTAAAGTTGAAGTAGAGATTAACAAACAAGATTCACTCTTGAGCAAATGTTACATCAGAATGAGTAATACATTGTCTGTAGACTAATATTGTCAACAAAACAAAATGAACATGTAGAAATAAAATTACATATCAAGTCTTAAAATGGTGATGGACAAGAGTTTAGGCGAGATAGAATGGAACTTCATTTTATGTTATATTATGTGACAGATGATCTCCACAATGCAATAGAAAACACTCTTTAAACTAAACTATCTGAGTCAATAGTGTCAGCCTGTGGAGAATTGGCATATGTATCGGCCACTCTTGGGCCAAGGTATATAGTGGGGGAGGGAAGATCAGTGGGCAAAAGCCGCTCAAAGTATAAGGGGGAGGTGGAGGGGCGGAGCCTTCCAACAGGGGAGGTGGGGCATATAATATAGTTGAATATTAAATGGTTTCTTCGACTGTTAGATAACTACTGAAGATAACAATAGGGTTATTAAGTTCCCATTTCGGAAGAGTCAACTAAACTTATTCCTGCCTATGTAAAGTAGGAGTATATACTATAGTGTGATGGCCATATTAGGAGTTTAGTATAGTGTGTAGTTATACAGTCTATAGGCACAATGGAAGTCAGATACAGCCACTATTTGTAAAGTTTTGTTTAACATATTGCTTGGCAATATTTAAATATAGTTGTAAATATGGAGATCAGGAAAGGCCATAGAACTCAAAGAAGGGAGGTTAACAGTGGTGACTACAGGGTACTCAATGAGTGCCTCTCATTGTTACATGTGAAGAGTGTAGTAGTGTGGGGACATAATTGTTCTAATAGGGAAGCCAGTGAGAGGGCAAGTATAGGCAAAGCTTATGGTAATATTATCTGTAGATATGTTTAAATAGGACTATTAGTGGGGAGCTTAATATCTGGTAAAAGCCTAGTAACAGGTAGCATTCAACATGACATCCAAAACTATAATATCACAAACAGCCTGATTTAGTAGCTATGCCTAAATTAAAAACTATATGGAGCTGGGAAAGAGGGAATTCTATGCGTATTGTAGTAGTAAGATGATCAATCTTCTAAACGGAAATCAAACTAACATTGTCATGTAACTGGTCATCTTAAGAAGGAACAAACCAACAAAAAATAAACAAAAAAACAATTCCTTAAATAGGGGTCGGCATCTATCTAGGTAAGGAGCCTAGGTTATAAGTATATATATATATATAATCAGTAAATATAGGCTGAATCGACAGTCACATACATATATCTAATCCAAGTTGCTATTAATGAAAAATATGACATTCAAGTACTTATTATGATGAGGACGCCCTGGTGTATGTAAGTATGAGTCTTTACCAACTCCAGTCCATGGTTCAATTAATGAAGGACAAATATCATAGGGAGCATTTTGCAGCCGAAAATCTATGTCCAGGATGCCAACTTTTACATATTCACCATGTATGCTACAATGCCTGCTGTCCTGATGCATAAGTAGAGGTCTAGCAAGGGGCTCTAGGGAAAAGATACAATATACCTATAGGACAACTGGTTTGTAAAGTATATGGACCTAAAAACTATTAAGTACTGCGGGAGGTATGTTAAACATAGTAGAAGCTAGAAAGTCTTGTCTTTATAAACTTGTAAGACATTACTTCATACTAGAAGCAAAATGGGGTGTTACCTATTATGGGTTAAAAACAAAAAGTACAAGTGTAAACAGAACCATGTCTATTTTTGTAGGTAATGAGTAGTTAAGAGGAAGGGATTAGTGGGGTAAACAGTTAGAGAGATTATCCTTTGACTTAGAAATGAGGGGTCTTCATTCTGAGTAGCACAGTGAGTTCTAAAGTAAACCACATACATGAAACATAATACACATCAAATATGTCAAACCGTTATGCCCTAAGGTATAGGTGGATATCCCTTCTATAGTAAAGTTACAGGATTACACAGATTGCACAGATAGCTTACCTCCTTAAACAAATATAGTTTATAGGGCTTAATTGAACAGGTAAATATTTTATAGGGTGTTAATTACGTTAATATCATAGCTCCCACTTTGATAATATCACAGTGTTCTACAAAAGATATAAGGGAAAGTCATGCAAGGGAAAATTGTAGTTGAATCTTATAGCAAATAATGTTAAAGTAATTGAGGAAATACCTCTAAAATATATTCACTGCGATTAGGCAGTCTCTGTGACTGTAATTGATGCTTAACCGGAAAGATAGTATAACCAACAGATAATTTAGAACTACAAACCAGCGGCCATACTGTGAACAAGTATTATGAACATGAAAGCTGACATGAGCTGTGTATCCCCACTATTACATATCAAACTTTAGAGTCATCATTCGTATCAGTGGGTCTTGTGAAATATAAAGGAAAGGTCCATTTAGACAGTCTTACTCATCCCAGTCACCCGATCCCGGACCGACGTGCAGAGCAGATGACATCAGAATTCCACTGCAAAACAGGCAATACTATGATAGTGGTCATCGGCCAAGCCATGGCAAAAGAACTGAAGATAAAGCATCCTGAAGTAGGGACGCTGCTTGCAGGCTAACTCCGGACTCTAAGGATTTCACAGCTTCACACTTGTAAGTTGAAGGCATATGATCTGGTGGCTCAAACACCGCACCATCAAGGAGCTCACTGGTGATGTCTATATCGTCGGCAGCCTCAGTAAAAATCTCCTGAGTAATCTTATTAGCCGCCAGGGAGAGCTGACTTTGATCTCGGTCATTATAGGATCTCGGGCATGTATTTATTGGTAGCTCGCATATGTGCGAGAGTAGACTTTCACAGGTCTCATTAAGCAGGCTTTTAAGTTCCGTGAAGTGATCATCCAAGACCTGGTGAAGACGTGACTCCCATCACTCTAGCGCAAGCATGGCCAGGGCTTATAAAGTGAATGACTGCACTAAGCACCGTCAATAGCTGCTTATATGTAGAGTTATAGTTATTCTGGCTCTCCGCTCACAGAAATCGTTTAGGGCTCTTCGGTAGTGTCGGATGGGATCTCAGATAGGAAAGACTCCACGATGTAATGGCGGGCAATCTTGATGCGTCACTCCTAAGTACTCTACTTCACCACTTTCTTGTACATCACCTACGTGTAAATGCATATCTTAGCGACTCTCCCCAATGTATAGCCGCATTTCAAACAGTTTAGAGGCCTCATACTAGCGTTGTGTCTTGATATTTCCAAGATTTTTTACAGAGAGCCATGAAAATGCGGCCATCTCGTTCCCTAGTTGGCTCTGCCCCCCGATATAACATTTTTAAACCCTAAAACAACCTATTGAAGTAAAGCTAGTCAACCACACATAATGGGCTTCATTTATCAAGCTGTGGATGCAGCTTTGTAGCGTCGTTTGCAGCCGATAGTTAAAAAGCTGCTTCATAACGCATACGCCATACTCATTTGCTTAATATACATATATACGTGCCAAAAAAGAGTTACAGGAGAGGAAAAACACCAGAGTGCAGTGAAAAGTTTGCAGATTGACAGGGACTCTATTCACGTACCAAAAGAGAGTTACAGGAGAGGAAAAACACCAGAGTGCAGTGAATAGTTTGCAGATTAACAGGGACTCTATTCACGTACACATGTGTCCAATTAACATTTCCAATCTCCATTTTTATTCTAGGGGGCGCAAATGCCTCAGACGTCTTGCCTGTTTGTCTGTCTGACCTATGGTTCCATGTCTGTATGATCCTCATGAGGCATGAGAATTTTTTAACTTTTGTGTCGATTTAATACATTTTGATATTTTTTATTCAGCACCTCTTAGTAGTGCCTGCTTCCCCTTTTCGCATTATCACCCTTAAGGCTTGATTCGGCCGCCGCAGCAACACTCTGTGTGGGTCCGGAAGATTGTGGATGACCTTTTTGATCAGCGGGTTCACTTCAGCTGTATGTTTTGAGCTATCGGAAGGTGCTGGGATCTGTGCGTCTCTCTTCAGACTCAGAGCTGTATACTTTATATAACTGACAGTCCAATAATCAGCATTTGTTTATGGCGTACATTTTGTGCATTCACTCAGATACCTGATTATAGTCCTCCCATGTTAACACATTGTAGGTGTGCTTATGTAATTTGGCAAAGCAATTATAAAAAACATAATTATTTCCTGGTTTAATAAAAAAGTTAAAACTATAAGTCTGATCTTAATTTTAAACTATGAAACACATTCTCAACTAAAATACAATTATTGGTTGTTCATTTATAATTGCAGTTGTTTGGAATCATTCATTATTAAATTATTCAAAATGATAAAAAATAAATTAACCCCTTCACTAACAGGCCTTTCAGACAAAAACTTGCTTGAGAATTTTTTAGCATTTTTGCTATCATTCCATTTAAACAGAAATAGATCCTTGTTTTTTTTTAATTTACCTGTCAAAACTATATATACGTTTTAAGTAGACAACCCAAAGTATTGATCTAGGCTCATTTTGGTATGATTCATGCCACCATTTCACCGCCAAATGCAATCAAATAAAAAAAATGGTACTTTTTTCACAAACTTTAGGTTTCTTACAGAAATTATTTACATACTGCTTGTGCAATCATGACACACATGTTTGTAAAAGCTTCTCTGGGACCCCCTTTGTTCAGAAATAACAGACATATATGGCTTTGCCCTTGCTTTTTGGTAATTAGAAGGCCGCTAATTTCAGCTGTGCACCACACTTCTATTATTCCCAGCAGTGAAGGGGTTAATCAGGTAGCTTAAAAGGTTAATTTTAGTGTAGAGTTTAGCCTCCCACCTGACACTTCCTACCCCCTGATCCCTGTTTGATCCTTCCCTCCCCCACTGGTAACCCCCATCTTAGGTACTGGCAAACAGAAAATACATTTTATTTTTATTTTTTATTATTATTATATTTTCTGCAGTGTAGGATTCCCCCTTACCCCCAACCACTCTGATCCCCCCCCAAACAGCTATCTAAACCTCCCCCCTCTAATTTTTAGGCGCCATCTTAAGTACTGGCAGCTGTCTGCCAGTACCTATAAACTGCTGTATTTTTAAATATATATATATATATTTATTTTTAATTTATACATATTGTTGGTGGCATAGTGTCCCCCCCCCCCATCTCCCCCACCCGCGATCTTTAGTAAGGGGGTTCCCACACCCCCAGATTACCTTGTCTATAGCGTAGCTGCACAATCTGTGCCTGTCCCTTTATTTATAGTGTTTCCGTAGCGTAGGGCCCTCCGAATCCCTCCCGCCTCCCCTGCTGGGCCGCCCACCTGCCTCCTACCCACACCTCCCGCCGGCACCAACAGAAGATCGTTACAGACGGTGACACACATAGTGTGTCCGATCGCGCTCCAGCTCCATATGCGGCAGATGCCTGAAGCTTCAGGAGCTCCAGATCTCGACTGTAACTGAAGCAACAACGTATACATACGTGTTGCAGTACGATAGCCAGAGTACTGCACAAAGTATATATACGTCGTATTGGGTGAAGGGGTTAAATGTTTCAGTTTAAAGGGCTATTAAACTCACATTTTTTCTTTAAGGATTCAGATAGAGCATGCAATTTTAAGCAACTTTCTAATTTACTCCTATTATCATTTTTTCTTCATTCTCTTGCTATCTTTATTTAAAAAAACAGAAATGTAAAGCTTAGGAGCCGGACCATTTTTGTTTAAGAACCTGGGTTACGTTTACTTATTGGTGGCTAAATGTAGCCACCAATAGGCAAGCGCTATCCAGGGTGTTGAACCTAAAATCTTTCACATCCAGCACCAGCTAGATAAACAGACCTCAGGCTAAACTCTCCTTTTAGCACCTTGCTGTATAATCTTGTTAGAGCAGAGATCTTTAGATTATCAGGCTCTGTTAGAGAACATTGCAAGATGAACATTTTAGTACCTCTCCCAACCCCTACTGGGAGCGTGATTTCTTCTAAACCTTGCTTAGATAGCTTTTCTATAACCAGTACTTACAGTATATACTGAAACGTTCAGTATAAATGGATATACAACAGACAAAACCAGCTATTACAAATAGCAAATTAAAAGTAAATAAGTTATTTGTAAACAATGTGGGGGCACAGTAAGGGAGGGGGAATACTGTCCTTTTAAGTACTTTCACGTTGATTGCCTAAATTTTGCTTCCATGAGGGCTTGTGAAAATCCCTTTAATCTAGGAGAGGACGACAAATTTGTTTAAAATTTAGGAGCCAGCAATAATAATTAGAAGCCACACATACTTTTAGGAGTTAGACAGTGGTATTTGCATATAGATGTACAGGCAGTCCCCGGGTTACGTACAAGATAGGGACTTTAGGTTTGTTCTTAAGTTGAATTTGTATGTAAGTTGGAACAGGCACTTTTTTTAGGTGAAACTCTAGCCAAACATTTTTTTTTTGTTTTGGATAGCATAGGATAAAGTTTGTTTTGCTATCTGTGCCGCTGTTCAGAAAATTTCACATCACTTTCTGTCCTTGTGACAATTGGATTTTCAGTATTTTGGATTATCCTGGAAAGAATGATTGTCGATAAAGCTTTATTTTCTCTGTATGTAAGTACGAGTTGTACTTAAGTCGGATGTCTGTAACCCGGGGACTGCCTGTATAGAGAATAACCCAAAAAAGTTAGGAGCCAGGGGTAAAATTCTAGGCACTTGTTGAGCCCTGCTTTAATCTCACCCTTGAAAATCCGACTGTGCCCAATTCATATAGTTGTTTTCCATGATCAGTTATATTTTCCTGTTATGTCATATCATATGCACTTTTTGAATTCAAACTGCAAGTGTTCAAATGGATTGGATTAGTTTAAAAACAAAGAAAAAATCATCTTATAAACTAGAATAATGGCTTAGGTGTCCAAAGAAAATATAAAAATCATGTATAAACCTAAAGTTTGCACTGTTACTCAGTGGTAGTGATTGATCAGTTAAAGAATATATCAATTTCGTAGTCGCTTTAAATAACAAAGGACACTTTTCTTTGCAATCCAAAATCAGCTTTTAATATATTGACAAATAGCTGATATAAATAATACATTTTTAAAATAAAATATTGTATTGATTCATATGAGATATTCTATTGGTTTCTAGCAAGTTAAAACTAAACCAAAATGAATCTCTTTTGACTAAAATATAAAATGTACTTTGTTTAAATAAATGTCATTTAAAACACACTGGAAATGTCTCTCCCTTCTCTTCCTTCCTTCCTTTTGTTTACTTTTAAAATATTAAGGAGGAAGGATTTAAAGAAAGTGTCATTGTAACATTTTGTGTATTCCATCAAAAAAACTCTTTGGAAAGAACAGGATTTGGGTTTAAAAGGACACACAATTCATGCCTATTGCCTCCTTTTAAAAGAGTGACTTATATATATGTTATTTTAATCCATGTCTTTATATGTTTCGCTGTTACATTGATTTGTCCTAATCCTTGTAAAAACTAAATATTATTATTATCATTTATTTGTAAAGCGCCGCCAAATTCCGTAGCGCTGGGTACAATGATAGGGGTATACATATGTGGAATCACCAACATATTCCTAATTTTTTTTCAATTATAGTGCGTGTTAGACAGAATAACACCAAACCACAAACATATTATTACAATATTCTTTTTAATCTAACTGCATTCTTTATTTTTTATTCAAATTGAAATCATAATTCTAATCAGTTTGCAAAAAAATCATTATGATTTATTAGGATAATTCCTAAGTATAATTTGATAAGAATTTTTTTATTTTTAAAACCAATATTTGTTTGAAATAAAATTAATGTGTGGGTCTGCTAATACTTTACATTGCAGGATTATTTAGTAGTTTATATTAGGCAGATTCAGACATAAATTAAAAACAGACAGTAAACAATGTACCTTACAAGGGATGCATTCAAATATATGCATTTAATTAATACACTATGTATACTCTTTTTTTTAAAAAAAATAGTATTGTGAAATTTTATTTCTAATGCCTACCGCATTTTCAGCTGATGCCTGCCCCCTTGAAAATACTTTTTGTTTTTCATTGGGTGGCCAATATGAAGGCGTGATGCAAGTTCAATTCACTTGAAAGGATGATTACTCCAGTTCTAGTCTGGCGAACATATATATGTACCAAAATACCATTATATATATATATATATATATATATATATATATATATATATATATATACATATATAAATATGTATTTAAGAATAAATAGAACATATGCTGCTGTGTAAAGAACATTGGAATGTGAAATATTAATATTTTCATGTTGGGCTAGCATACTTGAGAACATGCGATCAATTTTGCACGCGAATAGGTTGTTAGGTTTTTTTCAGATTTTTTTGCTCCATTGACTTCTATGAGGAAATAGGTTATCACGCATGCAATATTCTAAGTTCGTCTTTTTACACGCATTAAGTTAATGCACAAGCGATAACTTTTTACTTTTAACATGTAATACTAGGGAAATCTGACATGCAAATAATGCTTACTACAAGCACAGTTAACTCTCGAACAGAAGTGTTAAATAGCGCTCCGCTTGTTATCTGGCCCTTAGAGGGGTTCTGGGTGTGAATAAGAAACACATAGATTACAATATAATGCTCAAAAAATTATTTACAATATAATGCTCAAAATATGTATTTCATTCTCTCTATACTGGCAAGTTTTTAATAATCGAGAGAAAACTTACTAAGGGGGCAGAAGGCTGAATTTAACACAGGTAAAATAAAAATATTAAAAATAAATTAGTTGTTACATTTTTGTTGTTGTTAAATATATACACATTTACAATGTGCTCAGTGTACAGAGCCATATGCCATACTTTATGAACACTTTCTTTACCAGCACTTTAAAAAAACATGTCCACTTACAAAAATATTGTAAAAATAGTTTTTGTAGACAGGAATGTTATATTTATGTAAATACGTATAAAATTAATTAAAGTGGAAAAAAAATGGAAAAAAAGTTAATGAAGGGCAGACATTTTCAGCAGACACAATCCTTTTGTATGTAATGAACAGTTGAACATACTATATAATGCTGTATGTTTTAAAAAGAAAAATATAGAAATATAGTGGCCTATAATACAATATTAGCTCTAAACTTTTAACCTGTCCTTCTCAGCATAATGTATTAGTCAGCTGAACCAGTATTCAATCCCTTTGCTACCCAATTCATAAAAGTAATCAAATATGAGAAAAGTCATTGGTTATTAGTTACAAATTTGGATTTCCTACTTCTGATGCCTACTTCTAATTTTAAAGTGAAGGCAAAGTTACCTTCATGTGGAACTGTAATATTATTCGTTCTTCAAAATCACTAAGACTTTCATTCATCATTTTTTTTAAATTTTGAGTCTAAATTAAGTTATCTCTGTTTTTACTCATTTTTTCTCTGTCCGCAAATTCAACCCATTATTTTTGTTTTTTTCATGTGTTGGTCACGTTTATTGCTTAGCCTATTGAAAATCTGTAGATTAGGCGGCCATCAATTGATGTCATCCGCCTCCTGGATGATCTGCGTATGCGCTATAATTTATTTTTTCAACTTGGAATCAACACACGCTCCCTACAGACGGCTTCCTACAGACGGCTCCAATCCTGACCGTTACAATACGCAAAAGCGCTTCACTTAACTACGGAAAGCATTGTGAATGTGCTTTTGAGACACGTATAGAGCGGGTGGGACAGCTCTATACCTCACAGACTAAAAAATAAGGAAGTAGTGGTTGGGAGGAGTCAAGATCAGAAAGGTAGGAAATTATAAAGATGATTTATTTCATAAATATACAACAAATTGTGGAAAAAAGTTAGCGATTAGCTTAATTAAATATTGACAAATTCATTAGTGTATTCAACATGTTATACAGTTACCTTCACTTTAAGCAATGCTCATTGCATTTTAATAAACATTTTAAATATATTTCTTAGCCAAGTGTTATTCATGGACTTCCATATGAATAAACAAGCACTGACTTGCATTAGCAGGGACCTTTTAACACCTCCCTGATAAGTCTGTCGCCAAAACAACTACAGGATCACTTCTGATGTTAAGGTTACAAATAGCTCTGAGCTTAGCACAGGTAACATAGTTGACAATGTTATTAGCAGAAGCTTACAGGTCCTGTGTAATAAATTTAGCATACCCCTCTGAATCCTTTTTTAACAATAAGATGCATATAGTGCACCCCAAGCTGTCAGTAGTGCCAAGCCTACAGAAAATACAGCACGTCTGCAGAAATAATTGAGCGGTGCCAGTAAAATTTATGGCTGCACTTTTCATTCCTACCTGTAGGTGTCACTGTTCCATTTTATCTCAAAGTAAATATTTACAGCGTTTCTCTCTCTCCTCCCCTTCCAACCAAAAAAAATAGGAGCAAGTTGTTGTTTTTTTGTGTATAGATCACAGATGCACAGTATTCTGAAAAAGGGGTTGTGGGCGCTTGCCAGGCCATCTTCAGAATACTGTGTATATCCCATTAACCTATTTGGGAATTTTTGTTATGATTAACAAATAAATCTTTAAATATATATATATATATATCATAGAGAGCTGACCTTAAACTTGATAACACATTTTCATTTGAAATATATTTAAATACGCCATATAGACCATTGTAAATTTAAAAAATCTGACCAGATTTAAGACTAATTTCTGCACTAAGTGCCATCCTTTAGGAGTTATATATTATACATCACCAGAGTTAGCAGGAGCAGCAGCCCCTCCAAAATAACCTATGGCCCAGTAGCTAGAAGGCAGATCAGTTAACCCAATGGCTTGCAGTCCTTTCTGGTAGTCAATGGTTTAAAAAGAAGAAGAGGCTGAGGAAGTGACTGTAATGTTGCTAACACTGTGGGACCTGGCAATACAAGAAACAGCCACAGCACAAATAAAAATTCTGTGCGGATCCAGCCCCTTGTTCTGTGAAGGGAAACATATAGACCCTAGCAGTACAGTAGAGCAGGTTCCCAGACAGACTAACTCTTTGGTAACCTACAGCAGATAGCAGCGAGACTGTACTTTAATCTGTCCTCGTGCACACTTAGTAAGGGCAACAAACGCAGCAACACCAGCTGCTCTAAAACCTGCAGAAAAAAAATCAATAAAAAAGTCTCATTGCAGAAAGTCAAAAAAAGTTCTGCCTCTGGGGTGAGCTCCCTTGATCCTTTTAAGAGCTCAGTAGTGCACACAGGGTCTTAGATCTTTCCACAAAAAGATTCCAGCCCCAGCTGGAGAAGTAGAAGGTTTGATCAACTATTTGTCCAGGTTTTATCAATATATTCCTTTAAATTATGTAACTCAGGACCAGACACTGGAAAAAATTGTTCCAAAAGGGTATTAAATCTCCCAGGACTAAATCAGTATTTCATAAGGACATCTAGGAGGAAGTTGATCTGCCCTCTTTTTCTCAAACACATATGAAAAGTCTCTATACTGTTTAGGAATAGTTTCCAATGCACTCTCATGAACACTTAAAAGTGCAGCAGACTGGTAAAAACAGGGAATTTGATAATATGCAGAAATAAAGTTTATACTTCCAGGATGCCAATTTATTAAAGGATTATGCATTCTCAGCCAGGACAAGCCCAAGATCACAGGGAACAAAGGAGAAATTACGACATCAAACAGTAAAGTCTCTCTATGCCTGGAATCCATTATGACAGTTGACAAAGACTTTAGAACAACTAAATAAGAAGGGATTTGTTATGTTATAAACCTAAAAATAATCAGGTTCAGTATAAGCCAATTGTTGTTACTACGTATAGTCTTCAATAAAGTTTGTAACATCATCAGAGAACCTATGCCCTTATAATATTCAGATCTTTTCTGTTACCTAATACTTGTCAGCAAACTTGCGGCTAGATTACGAGTTGTGCGTTAGGGTAAAAAAGCAGCGTTAAGAGATCCTAACGCTGCTTTTTAACGCCCGCTGGTATTACGAGTCTTGTAGGTACAGGTGTACCACTCACTTTTTTGGGCAGCCTTGGAAATACTGCAAATCCACTCACGTAAATTGCGTATCCTCTTTTTTTAATGGGACTTGTATAGTGCCGGTATTACGAGTCTGCCAAAAAGTGAGCAGTAGACCCTCTCCTGTCAAGACTGGTACCGCATTTTAAAGTCAGTAGTTAAGAGTTTTACACTACAACGCCGTAGCATAAAACTCTTAACTAAAGTGCTAAAAAGTACACTAACACCCATAAACTACCTATTAACCCTTAAACCGAGGCCCTCCCGCATCGCAAACAAATTGGTTGGTTTTAATGTTGGGGGGGGGGATTTGTAATTTTTTTTACAGGTAAAAGAGCTGATTACTTTGGGGCAATGCCCCGCAAAAGGCACTTTTAAGGGCTATTTGTAATTTAGTGTAGGGTAGGGCTTTTTTTATTTTGTTAGGGGGATTAGATTAGGTGTAATTAGTTTAAAAATCTTGTAATTTGTTTATTATTTTCTGTAATTTAGTGTCTGTTTTTTTGGTACTTTAGCTAATTTTATTTAATTGTATTTAATTTAGGGAATTAATTTAATTATAGTGTAGTGTTAGGTGTAATTGTAACTTAGGTTAGGTTTTATTTTACAGGTACTTTTGTATTTATTTTAGCTAGGTAGTTATTAATTAGTTGATAACTATTTAGTAACTATTATACCTAGTTAAAATAAATACAAACTTGCCTGTAAAATAATAATAAATCCTAAGATAGCTACAGTGTAACTATTAGTTATATTGTAGCAATCTTAGGGTTTATTTTACAGATAAGTATTTAGTTTTAAATAGGAATAATTTAGTTAATGATAGGAATATTTATTTTGATTTAAGTTAGGGGGTGTTAGGTTTAGGGTTAGACTTAGGTTTAGGGGCTAATAACTTTAATATAGGGACAGCGACGTTGGGGGCGGCAGATTAGGGGTTAATAAATGTAGGTAGGTGGCGGCGATGTTAGGGCCGGCAGTTTAGGGGTTAATAATATTTAACTAATGTTTGCGAGGCGGGAGTGCGGCGGTTTAGGGGTTAATATGTTTATTATAATGGCAGCAACATTGGGGATGGCAGATTAGTGGTTAATAAGTGTAGGTAGGTGGCGGCGACATTGGGGGTGGCAGAGTAGGGGTTAATAAATATAATGTAGGTGTCGGCGATGTTGGGGGCAGCAGTTTAGGGGTTCATAAGTATAATGTAGGTGGCGGCTGTGTCCGGAGCGGCAGATTAGGGGTTAATAATTATAATGTAGGTGTCAGCGATGTCAGGGGCGACATATTAGGGGTTAATAAGTGTAAGATCAGGAGTGTTTAGACTTGGGGTTCATGTTAGGGTGTTAGGTGTAGACATAAAATGTATTTCCCCATAGGAATCAATGAGGCTGCGTTAAGGAGTTTTACGCTGCTTTTTTGCAGGTGTTAGACTTTTTTTCAGCCGGCTCTCCCCGTGATTCCTATGGGGAAATCGTGCACGAGCACGTTACACCAGCTCACCGCTGACTTAAGCAGTGCTGGTATTGGAGTGCGGTATGGAGCAAAATTTTGCTCAACGCTCACTTCTTGTCTTTTAACGACGGGTTTGTAAAAACTCGTAATACCAGCGCTGCAGGTAAGTGAGCAGTGAGAGAAAACTGCTCATTAGCACCGCACAGCCTCTAACAAAACTCCTAATCTGGGCCTAGGTTAACTAGGAGAAAAGTGTTGTTTTTTTTAATGCAGGCATCAGATTTGAAAATGTGATTTTGTTACTGGGGGAACATCTGATGTAATTAATCAAGAATATAAAATAATTTTTAACATCAACTGTAAAACTACTCACATGGTATATTTATTAATATGTATTGGCTGTTCAAAACAATATATAGGTAGGACAAAAAGGCTACTTAGGGAGAGGTTTTTAGAAAACATAAGGTCAATTGAGGATCTACGAGAGGTGGGAATAGAAAAACAAAGCGTAGTCAATCAGAAGTATATTGAATCTTCTTTTTTTGCAAAGCAGTTTCCAATTAGATCTGAATACAAAAATAGATGTGGGCTTCAGTCAATTATCCTATAAATGGTTCTTATGCAATCTATATTCCTCTTTAATAACTAATACAAGAAAACACACAACAGGGGTTTACTTTGTATTTTACACTATATGTTGTATAAATGGTTGTTACTGTTTCTTTAAGATGGTTTTTTATATATCTTGGAAAAGACTGTGGCTCCATACTGCAGTGACTAAGTGCGCAATCACACATAACGAGTATGTGTAGGAGCTACAATCTCCCCTGCTGGGATATCGTTAGTTTTCAATGATTTTAATTGGATAAAATAAACTTTGAATTTTGTTAGTCGTGTGTGATTGTGGATCACATTGCAACTGTGTATCTCCAGTGCGTTGGCACTTTTGTTTTGATTGTATCTTTTGCGTGTTAGATGGAGAAGCCACAAACTGCACTGGATCACGTGACCCCCGCTCTACTTAGTGCCTGTGTAGAAGTTGTGGACATTTGGAAGTGTAAAGTGTGCTCTATGTATACTGTATGTGTAGACTTTTTAAAATAGGAGCACATTTCTTTGAATTATCATCACTGGCAAACAGATGGAATTAAGAAACTTTGGTTTCTAGAGAATAGCTAAATGACTCGCCAATGTAGAATCAAGGAAACTTGCATCAGAATCAATAATTGCATACATTTGAGTTATCTCCGTGGACCACTGCAGGCCCCTTAATTACTCCAATCTGCATGGGTTCCTCCAAAGACACAGGCATTGCAGTGGAAGTAGTCATTGGCATAGGATGAACTTGAGAGGAAAGGAAGGTCAGTGTTGCAAATCTCTCCTGCTGTCTTTCCCTGAATCTGTTGTTTATTTGAAGGACCAAGGTGATCAAATTTATCAAGTCTGCTGCCATACCCAAATTAGCAAGTTTATCTCTAAGGTGTTAAAAGAGGCACAGACAAAATCGATCGTAAAGGACAGGAGCATTATAATCTTTGTCACAGCGTTGCTCATGTAAGGTCCCAGGACATGACACCCTCTTGCCGAAGCATTCCCAGACTTAACATTTATAATGCACAAAAGACTTTCCAGAGATTGAGGTTTGTATTTTTATTTCTTCATGTCAGCTTCTTTTTTCATTAAATCCCATAACATGTTTTTTTTAAAGAAAAAAATAACACAATCTTGGCCACAACATATATATTAAATAAAATGTTTGCTTCTATAAAAATACTAGAAATTTCTAGAATCACTGAAAGCAACACCTATGCAAACATTTTTATGAATCAATTTGAAGAACGGTGTATATGGTATTTAATCAGCCATTTGGTGGAGCTTTATACATGAAACTTTTGGAGTATAGTGGAGCAACTTTGGACCTGGAAAGGTTTGTAGAGCAGTTTAATGAAGCTTCCTATACTATAAAATTTACCCTTACATGGAGCAAAATTGCTTTTAGCTTCCTTGATACCTTGGTATTTAGGGAAAATGGCAATGTATTTCAAGTTGAAAGTAAAGTTTGCACACCAGCGTTAATCCGACACGCACCGATCGTGTTCACTCAAGTACGCTATCCAGACATGAAATATGAATATTTCACATTCCACATTCTTCTCAAGCAAAATATGTTTTATTTATTCTTAAATACACACACACACACATATATATATATATATATATATATATATATATATATATAAGAAAGTAAAAAAATAGAGGCACTCGACGTGAGAAAAAAAAGTATGATTTTTTGCTCACGGCGAGTGCCTCTATTTTTTTACTTTCTCACGTGGATATTCTGAGTGCACCCTGGACTTAAGAATTGTGAATAGAGAGTGCTGGTACTTTCGTATATATATATATATATATATATATA
Source organism: Bombina bombina (assembly GCF_027579735.1). Taxonomy (NCBI): domain Eukaryota; kingdom Metazoa; phylum Chordata; class Amphibia; order Anura; family Bombinatoridae; genus Bombina; species Bombina bombina. The sequence goes on along the minus strand of NC_069501.1, from coordinate 1,165,064,445 downwards.
TATATATATATATATATATATATATATATATATATATATGTAATCTATGAATGTGATGTTTTTTTTGGTAAAATATATATCTACACCCATATATATATAATATAGACATATATAGAAATGTTTATTTAAAAATACTTAGAACATATTCCCTTATGTGAAAAACATTGGATTGGGAAATATTTAAAGTATTTGCATAAATATGATGTTTCATGTTTTCAGTTGCTTGACTGCAAAAGGCTCCAACGCACTTAAATATATGTTTATATCAGGGAAGTGCAGTCATAGGAGACAGGGGAAGCACTGCCTCCCCTGCCATATGGGGCCAAAGTTTAGTTAAAATTAATTTTAATTAAAAAACAAATTGTAAAAAAAATAAATAAAATCACCATTTTTTTCGCCCATGTAATGCTATGGAGAAGCATCATACAGGACTGCATCTCTCAATAGCAAAACATGGATACATTTCTTCAATAGCAGCAGCGCCACCCACTGGTGGTGAAACTACCTTAAAACTACCTGAAGCAAAAATAATGACCAATAGGATGTATCCCTCATGATGCCTCAGCGAGGGAGCCAATCAGAGAAGTAAAAACTAATTGTAAACTTTTCTTGGCATTATTAGTTATGCAGGATTCAGGGCTGGCCCTGTCTGATGTTCACTGACTTGCTGTTACTGTGCCCTCCCACTAGCACAGGCTTCACTAGAAACAAGAGGGGAGAATAAGAACTGGAGGAAGAAGTGCACAGTAAGGGGTATTGTTAGGGTTTATAGCTTTCTTCATTCTGTTAAATGATAGTGTTAATATTAATGCTTTTAATGTGATCTGTAAGCTTTCTACTTATTAAGCAAAGTGAGGTGGAATCCAGCACTCAAGTCCCAATTAGGAGAACCGCTAAGAGCTACTGCCAAGCTCTAAAAGCACATATAGAACAAAAAAAGCGGCGGTTCTCCAGTAGTGCAAAACTTCTTTCTTAGTTTATTGAATTTCCAAACAGGATCAAAACAAACACGACGTTTCGGGGCCAATGCCCCTTAATCATGTGATAAAATTACACTCACAAACCACCTGTTTATAGGCATCTACCTGGGAGTTTAACCCAATTGCCATTAGCTAAATGGTTATAGTTCCATCTTGTGGGAAAACAGATGGATGTACATAAAAAGACAGCTATGAAGCCTCATAGGAAAAAGGGGTTGATAGCACACATAAATAAAATGCCATACATTAAGTGGGAACAACATAAATACAGCAGATATAGAGGATTACACCATTAAACATTGGAGTACCTAAACAGAGAGATGGAAAAACAGAGTTATTCTACAATATGAAATAAAGAGATCATACAACATAATATGCATAATAGATGATAAAGGCATGATAAATTGGGGGACTTCTGGTGGGCAGCGTTCCAAGATGGCCACTAACTTATGTAGCACCGTCTAAGATATTACCTCTTAAGTTCTTTAGTGGTCATAACTTCAGCCATCCATACTACCCTTGGCAATTTTTGTTTCTGGGAACTTTTTAGGATCAAGTATTACCATCTCTTGGCCCCTGTGGAGCATTTTCTAATGATAGAAGCCGGCTGGCGCTATGGCAGGATCTAGTGCTGTATATAGTTCATCTTCTCTTATATCCTGAACAAATGGAGCATATTACTGCTAACCTAACTGAGCTACTCGCTCCTTTATTTGACTCCCTATCTGCATGAAACAGGTTTCTGCCGACGCAACAAATGTTAATGCTGGAACAACTTGGGAGTCAGCCTTTGATCGATCTGCTATAATACCAGACTATCACGGAGACTGTTAATACTTCAACAAGCCTTATCTTCATGACCACTACATCTGGCTATTTAATGATCAAGGAGATGGATAAGAAATTGGACCTTCCTTGCCCTGCTGTGCAAGATATCTGCCTTGGAAACTACAGTGTGAAAACAGCACAAGGGTTTTCTTTGAATATAAAGCCGTTTATTTGAAAGACAATTGCGTATCATGCCTGAACGTTTTCCTGCACAAATACAGTAATGGAATCTAAGGTTCAAAAAGAATATATTGCGCAGGAGTTGGAGATAGAATGATCCCGGGTGACATCCTTTACTTTAAGATATCTGCTATCGTGTAGGCAAAACAAAGCGATCAAAGGTCTTAACTTTCTGGGGGCTCTGAGACATAGGAGAGGGGTCGGCTAAGTGGACATATTCTGGACCTGACTAGCTGATTAGAATAGCCTCATTATTATAACAGATCATCTCTGCCATATGGCTAGTTTACAAATCCACTCCACTTTAATTGTTCTGCTGACTGTCATGTTATAGATTTTCTAAATGAGTTCTTTAGGTTGGTTTTTAGTTGCAGCCCCGTTGGCTATTTGTTTTATTTTGTTGTAATGTTTTTTGATCCCATACAGAGGAGATTAGCACTGGAAAAGTCGCATGACAGCATTTGGAACAGTAATAACGAGCTAGTAATACATTGCTAGTTGGGATGACAGGTTTGATCCTATTTGATGATCATATATTGTGATATTTTAACATTATTGCAAAGAGCGAGGCAGCGGATGTAAAAGTGTAAAAAATAACTTTTATTTTATATTTAAAATAGCAAGACAGGATCAAGAGGCCAGTGCAGTACCGGTCTTACGCGTTTCAGCTTGCGCCTTCCTCATAGACCGTCTATGAGGAAGGCGCAAGCTGAAATGCGTAAGACCGGTACTGCACTGGCCTCTTGATCCTGTCCTGCTATTTAAAATATAAAATAAAAGTTATTTTTTACACTTTTACATCGGCTGCCTCGCTCTTTGCACTTACGTTACTTTGGCTTGGGATCCTAACAAGCGGTTTGCAGCCGGATGTTTTCTCACAAAGGGAAGTAGGTGGAGCCTAAGATAAGCATGTAACGCTGTAGAATGGAGCAATGAAGAAATTGAAACTGTCTGGTGCATGTTACGCTGAAACCTTTCATTTGTGGAGCTGGAAGAGAGACTGAACAGAGAAACCTACAAGCAAGAAACAGCAAGTCTAATATACATATAAGTTGTGACTACTGTTATCGCTATTGGAGTATACGGTTCTGTACATATGATTGGAACACTGCCATTTAAAGCCCACATTGAAATATAAACACAGACACATACACAGTGCGCTGTTTATAAGGGAACTTTTGCCTTTGGTAATATTTTAACATTGTTTAGCAAGGTTCTGTGTATGTCTTACTACCTCTGCATTCCATACATGTGTTTTATTCTTGGCCAATGCTCTGCACTTTCAGTTCAATATGTGTACTTCCATAAGACTCAACACACAGCTGATTTTACATACATGTTGAAAGTATAAGAAACCTTTCCTTTTGTAACTCTAGGTATTCAATTTCTCTTGCGCACATACATGTATCATAATAGGCACAGATGTGGTTAATCTGCAATGGGTATTAAATACTGTAACACACACTAATCTTAAACAATTGGACTGCACATTTTTCCCACCTTGCTGCAGGTCTCACAATGCCTGATTTAACGCTATGTTCATTCAGCTATCCTAATCGTACGTGGAGCAAAATTTACTCTCTTAATACTCTGATAAAAAATTTTCTCACTTTAATATTCATACATAATCACCAGCAGCCCTTTTATCTAATAATGCACAAAAGTTTTTTAGATAGCCATTATTAACTTTAACCCTCACTAGAACAATCATTTGGGGCTAGGCGTTTTATCCGCAATTTACTCAAATCCTATTATATGCTATTAAAAAAAAAAAACCAACTGATTATACTTGTTGGTCATTATTTTGGAATATATCACTTGACTCACGAATTGGAAGATTGACAAGACCAAAAAGACAATTTCTTGTGGGTCTGATGATGCTTTGATCATCAGGGCCATAGACTTGAATCTATATAACCAAAAGGCATGGATATGGAATTTAAGATGGGCCTCTTTTAATAATAAAAACGATTGTATTTTAAGGGGCAGCAAAGTCAAAATTACCTTTTCATTATTCAGATAGAACCTGTAATTTTAAACAACTTTCCAATTAACTTGTATTATCTAATTTACTTAGTTCTATTTATCCTTTGTTGAAAAGCATTCATAGGTAGGCTCAGGAGCAGAAATGCACTACTGGTTCCTTGCCATTGGCTAACCCAATGTGTTCAGCTATTTTCCAGTACTGCTATGCTGCTTCTTTATCAAATGATACCAATATAATGAAGCTAATTTGGTAATAGAAGTAAATTGGAAAGTTGTTTAGAATCGTATGTTCTAGCTGGATAATGAAAGAAACGTTTTGGGTTTCATGTTCCTTTAAGTGTATCTAAGCATTTAATAAAATATTATTTATAAACCACTTAATATTATGATATTTTAAATTAATCCAACTAAAGATTGATTTAACCAACTAGGCAATATTGGCTTTTGTGTACTATATTTTTAAATAATGACAATATTGTAAAGTAGCCACTATGGGCTTGATTTATCAAATGCCGTGTGGACATGATTCGCTATAGTGACCACTGCTTCTTAACGTTAATTTCATGAAAGCCTGAAACGATGGGCCTCAGAAGCAGCAATGACAAATGGAGCCCCAAGTGTCACTATGTTTAAAACATGATTTTTTTCTTGGAGGATTGTTGTCAAAACATTACAAACACATTGTGATACATAACAATACAACAGGATTTGGTGGCCGTTGCCTGAAGCATTACTGAAGAAGTGGAGCAACTTCTTAAAGTGCATTTTGAGCAACTGAGTAGGCAACTAGAAGCAGAATGGGGGTAGCCTTTAATATATATTGCAGTCACATCTGGATAAACCTGAAAGGTTGACCGCAACATCTCAGCATGGGTCATTGGTATCTTGTGAGCTGAAAGATGCTAGTGATTGTACAGAACCTCTGGAGGACCCGATCAGTATTCAGTTGCTATGTCCAAGGAATACGGAGGACATTGTCATCAACTCTCATGGAGGCATGGATAGCGGAGAAGTGCCTGGGTTGTCTCAAGGAAATTGGCACCAAATGCCCATGAGTCCCAGATGTATTACCTGCTCTTGGAAAACACATCCATAGTGACAAATCCAGAGATGAATAGTATGTATGTTTCACAGATTGTGGGTTGTTTGACAGATTGGATTAAGTGCTGAACTCACCTGATCACTTTGTGGTTTCCCTGCATCTCTTTCTATTTTAGAAGAAATGGAAGGTTGTGCGTTTCACAACTGTGGGCTGACTGATTATTATTATATGACCATAGAGATCCACCTTTGAGCTCTCATGCACAGAGACATCATACATAACTTGATAAATGGGAACAATATTTTTGCTCCTGCATGGTTCTAACTGTTATGTTTGCTCAATCCCGGTTTAATTAGAATTACTGGGTCAGTTGATATTATTATTTTATATTTGGTATACTGTTTATCTTTCGTGATTCAGATAGAGCATGCAATTTTTTTTAATTTTTTTTTAAATATCTTATTTTATGTCAACAATGCAACAAAAGTATTGGCTAATTCAATCTAGCGATTCATCAGTGTTTCTTGCAGTAACGCGATAGAGGTATTGAGTCTCTGGAGATGAGACAGAATAGTTTTCTGTTTAATAGGGGAAACGATGCCCCCTATATTCCAGGAAGTAATTCTAAAATTTTTATTCATAGGCCCTTACCTGTGAAATAGCGAGCATTAGGGCGGGGGAGACAAGAGAGGAGGAGAGAGAGAAAAAAAAAAGGGAAGCAAAAAAAATCTCCAATTTTGAGGTTCTTTAATTATTAATAGCATACAAGGCAAAAAGAGAGAAAATAATAAATACAATTTTTTAATTTTTCCTTCACTGTCCCCTCTTCCCTTTAAATATAGTGTCATAATCTGACTGCCCTTTGCTTTGTTATCAATTAATCCCATGTTCGGCCAATTTTTTCTCTGCCTCTGCTGCCGAGTCAAAAAAAAGGTTTGACCCCCAGAGATAATTTAAGTCTAGCAGTATAAATGACTGTGGCCTGCCACCCCGCTTTTAGCATTTTTCCACAGATTGGGGAGAGTTCCCTCCTTTTCAAGGAGGTCTCAATAGAGAAATCCTGAAAAAGGAGAATTTTATTGCCGTTATGGAAAATAGGTTGATTTCTGCGATAATATTGTAGAAAAAGCATTTTGTCCTGGAAATTCAGAAACCTTGCAATTATTGGTCTGGGTTTAGCCAAATTAGCAGAGCTATCTGTGAATCTCCCCAATCTGTGGACTCTTTCATTAAGGACAGGTGTCTGAGCTGCGGGAATATTTAGTATCAGGGGCAGGGTATGTGTTATGACTTTCATAAGGTCTTCTTGCTTAGAAGATTCTGGGTAGCCAATGATTCTGAGATTATTCCTTCTTGATCTGTTTTCTAGGTCATCTACCTTTGCCTGTATTTTGGAGATCTCACACTGATTGCCCTCGATTTTAGGAATATAGGAGTTTGTTGTATCTTCTAAATCTGAGATTCTTTGCTCCACGTCCTGAAGTCTCCTAGAGAATTGCCTGACCTCTGCTGTTAATAGTGTGATGTCTTGTTTGATTTCATTCTTTAAGAGAGCAAACTTAGGGGATATAGCTTCTAATATGCTGGATACAAGGGCTTGAGTATCTTGCGATGTCAGGAGCTTTTGGGATTTCGATGGGGTAGTTTCAGCCGAGGTTTCTACCGGAGCCTCTGTAGGCTTCTTGTTCCTGCGATCCCTGTTCTTAGTTGCCATGCCTGGATTATTTTTTAAAGTGACGGAAGGTGAAGTGATGAATTTGTCCATGAAACCAAAAAGTGCAGATATTAAACTTGTGAAATAACAAGGCAAAGCCCCACGTGTGAGGGAAAAAAAAAAAGGGGTGCAGAATTAAGAGGGATCCGCAGTTATAAGATTGTGACAGGTGAAAGGACCCCCAATAAGATTAAAAGTGATAAAAGGGAAGTGCATGGGTAGAAGAGATCCGTGAAAAAATTAAGACCAGGAAATGGCGACTAATAAAAGGTGAAACTATACGGTCGCAGGAGTTTTGAACCTAACCTCAGCCAAAATACATACCCATCCATAATTGTGACTGAAACTTAAATATTAACAGGCTTAAAGGGACACTGTACCCAAAATTTTTCTTTCATGATTCAGATTAAGCATGAAATTTTAAGCAACTTTCTAATTTACTCCTATTATCAAATATTCTTCATTCTCTTGGTATCGTTATTTGAAATGCAAGAATGTAAGTTTAGATGCCGGACCATTTTTGGTGAACAACCTGGGTTGTCCTTGCTGATTGGTGGATACATTCATCCACCAATAAAAAAGTGCTGTCCAGAGTACTAAAAAAAAAAAAAAAGCTTAGATGCCTTCTTTTTCAAATAATGATAGCAAGAGAACGAAGAAAAATTGATAATTGGAGTAAATTAGAAATTTGCTTAAAATTGCATGCTCTTTCTGAATTACAAAAGAAAACATTTGGGTTCAGTGTCCCTTTAACGAAAAACCCAGTCTGAAGTAGTTGCACCAATATCTATTGTGTCTCTCCTATTGTGACTTTTAAAGGGGGGCAGAATGCTTATAAGAGGGCCCATATATGGGCCAGTCTCTGAGGGGAAACAGTTCAAGTGCAAATATTTATGTCAAGAACCTAGAATTTAATAACTCTAAGAGTGAGATTGCTGTTATTAGTCCTTCCTAATACTTGATTTGCTCTTTCCCCTGATTACTAAACTAGCACCTGATCTATTCCTACTGGGAACTGGATTTCAGATGATATTTAACATTCCCCATTGTTTTTAAATATTGGGTAAAAAGCAGATTAGAGTATGTTTTAAAGAGTACACACAGTTTTTCAAGGAAAAAGTTTTGCAGGTGCTTACAGATTATGATACTATTTAGAAAAGTCTAAAAAAACTATTTACTCTCTTTTACATGAGAGCCATCAGTTTCCTCTAGTATCTTACTTAGCTAGAAATCTCATTGTAAGCCCTGAAATTTAAGCAGCCTAACCGAAAACTTCCTATGAGATTTTGTTATGAGATTGGTTTGATTATCCTGCTGCGTACAGCCTTTGAACTTCTCTCAGTTCCCTTGTGTAATTTTAGTATAAGCCTTAAAAATAGTAACAGGGTTGTCAAAGAAACTCAGCACAACAAAACACTTGTGGCTATCTGTCACATAGAATATGCATTCAGGAACAGAAAGTGTTAATCAGAACTAGATAGCCAGAGAAAAGGAAACAAAAGAAAGAGAAAAAAAAAAACGGAATCAAAAACAAACTTTCAGCAACAAGCAAGGACGTTATCTTGCCACTAAGCACTAAGTGAAATTGATTTGCATAAAGTTTCAACACTAAAAGTTCAGAAGGCCTCCTGATTTCAGATAAGCCTCTTAAAATGCTTGAGGTTTTTATCTTCTTTTTCCCCTTTTTCTTCCCCTCTGCTTTTTTGGGTTATGTTCTCTGCGATCTTCCGAAGCAGGAAAAAGGTATAGCCAAATAATGTGTAAAGGGCTTATAATTTACCCCTTTGTGTGGTTTACAGGAGAGTTAATCAAAAGAAAGTACTTTGAATTAGGGACCCATGTCCCCAGCGTCCCACAGCATGCTTTAAATATTTCAGAGAAAAGTTGTTATGTATAGCGATATCAGCCGATGCCTTGCACTCACCCCTACAACGATGTGTCACCTCCAGATGCTGACCATGCCCAGTGCGATAGTGTGCAGAGGGAGCTGTCCTTGCGATGTCAACCCAGCACAGCCTCCAGAAGACCTTGCCGGGACCTAACACTCTGTGAACAGGAGCGTCAACCTCCCTCCGCTGAGGCTGTCTGTCCCTTGGGTGAGTGTAGGTCAGCTTTCGGCATTCACCAATACCTTGTTGCAGGCAAACCTGGCTGTCTACCCCTCTCACAAACTGGGATTGTGAGGGGGGAATTGTCCAAGAAGGATCTTGACCATTAAGGGAGCTTGATCACTCAGCCTTCCAAATCAGGCTCCGGGTATAGAAGATCTTTTTCAGCGTAGATGGCAACTTACGCTGTGGGAGGTTTTCACTGAGAAGTAATCAAAAACTGGCTGCAGAATATTTTTCCTTTAGCAAAAAGGGTTCCTGGCGCGAACCACCGCCACTGGAAAAGCTGCAGAGGAGTGATGCCTGCTCTGTGCACAGACTCCTCCTCTTCCTCCTAGCAGAGAATGCGATTTTAAGCAACTTTCTAATTTACTCCTATTATCAAATTGTCTTCATTCTCTTGGTATCTTTAATTGAAATGCAAGAATGTAAGTTTAGATGCCGGGCCATTTTTTGGTGAACAACCTTGGTTGTTCTTGCTGATTGGTGGATAAATTCATCCACCAATAAACAAGTGCTGTCAATGGTCTGAACCAAAAAATAGCTTAGATGCCTTCTTTTTCAAATAAAGATAGCACGAGAATGAAAAAAATTGATAATAGGAGTAAATTAGAAAGTTGCTTACAATTGCATGCTCTATCTGAATCACGAAAGAAAAAAATTGGGTTCAGTGTCCCTTTAATTTTACAACGCAGATGGTAACAACTTTCAAGTGGCTATTGTCTTTATAGAGAGAGAGAGTCACATTTATACTGTCATTCATTCTTATGTTGTAGCTGCTAACACCTTCAAGATGTTTACCAATGGGCTTTCAATACATACCGTCCGTATTTGTTTCATTTAGTTGCCTGCAGATATTTACTAGCATTATACTGTGAAGCTATAAATTTAATACATATTTATTTTTGTGTATTTGGTTCCTACCCTGATATGTTAACAGTTACATCTTTTATTATTACATCTGAGACTCTTTCACAGATATTACTACCATTTTTTAAAGAGATCATTTCCATTGGCCCCTCAGGGATATGGACTTCTGGAGATTTTTTATGGGCTGACTGATAATGAACATATGGTGCGAGAGTTCCGTTGTTGTATATGAGGGTATTTTATCCATCTCTGAACTCTCGTGAGTGGTACATAATAAATTACAGTCTGCAAACACCTTGAGGCTTGAAGAATATTGAACTCTCTATAGGGCTCCATTTATTAAGCATCGGATGCTGATTTGGGGCCCCATCGTTTCAGGTCCGCCTGAAATGGAAGTTAAGAAGCAGCGGTCATAAGAGCGCTGCTCCTTAACTTGTCCGCCACCTACTGAAATCAGCCCGATCCAATATGATTGAGCAGGGGGCGGCATTGCACAAGCATTTCAAAATAAATGCTTGTGCAATATTAAATGCCAACAGCGTATGCTGTTGGCATTTAGCAAGGTCAAAGGGAACATGATTCGCTACAGTAAATGATGTCCGCTTGACCATTTTTAAATCTATCCCATAGTGTTTAGATTACTTAGAGACAGTCTAGTTGCCTGTAGATATTATTTGCGCTACACTGAAGTTATAAATTCAACATGTACAGGGAGTGCAGAATTATTAGGCAAATGAGTATTTTGACCACATCATCCTCTTTATGCATGTTGTCTTACTCCAAGCTGTATAGGCTCGAAAGCCTACTACCAATTAAGCATATTAGGTGATGTGCATCTCTGTAATGAGAAGGGGTGTGGTCTAATGACATCAACACCCTATATCAGGTGTGCATAATTATTAGGCAACTTCCTATCCTTTGGCAAAATGGGTCAAAAGAAGGACTTGACAGGCTCAGAAAAGTAAAAAATAGTGAGATATCTTGCAGAGGGATGCAGCACTCTTAAAATTGCAAAGCTTCTGAAGCGTGATCATCAAACAATCAAGCATTTCATTCAAAATAGTCAACAGGGTCGCAAGAAGCGTGTGGAAAAACCAAGGCGCAAAATAACTGCCCATGAACTGAGAAAAGTCACTTGCCACCAGTTTGGCCATATTTCAGAGCTGCAACATCACTGGAGTGCCCAAAAGCACAAGGTGTGCAATACTCAGAGACATGGCCAAGGTAAGAAAGGCTGAAAGACGACCACCACTAAACAAGACACACAAGCTGAAACGTCAAGACTGGGCCAAGAAATATCTCAAGACTGATTTTTCTAAGGTTTTATGGACTGATGAAATGAGAGTGAGTCTTGATGGGCCAGATGGATGGGCCCGTGGCTGGATTGGTAAAGGGCAGAGAGCTCCAGTCCGACTCAGACGCCAGCAAGGTGGAGGTGGAGTACTGGTTTGGGCTGGTATCATCAAAGATGAGCTTGTGGTGCCTTTTCGGGTTGAGGATGGAGTCAAGCTCAACTCCCAGTCCTACTGCCAGTTTCTGGAAGACACCTTCTTCAAGCAGTGGTACAGGAAGAAGTCTGCATCCTTCAAGAAAAACATGATTTTCATGCAGGACAATGCTCCATCACACGCGTCCAAGTACTCCACAGCATGGCTGGCAAGAAAGGGTATAAAAGAAGAAAATCTAATGACATGGCCTCCTTGTTCACCTGATCTGAACCCCATTGAGAACCTGTGGTCCATCATCAAATGTGAGATTTACAAGGAGGGAAAACAGTACACCTCTCTGAACAGTGTCTGGGAGGCTGTGGTTGCTGCTGCACGCAATGTTGATGGTGAACAGATCAAAACACTGACAGAATCCATGGATGGCAGGCTTTTGAGTGTCCTTGCAAAGAAAGGTGGCTATATTGGTCACTGATTTGTTTTTGTTTTGTTTTTGAATGTCAGAAATGTATATTTGTGAATGTTGAGATGTTATATTGGTTTCACTGGTAAAAATAAATAATTGAAATGGGTATATATTTGTTTTTTGTTAAGTTGCCTAATAATTATGCACAGTAATAGTCACCTGCACACACAAATATCCCCCTAAAATAGCTATAACTAAAAACAAACTAAAAACTACTTCCAAAACTATTCAGCTTTGATATTAATGAGTTTTTTGGGTTCATTGAGAACATGGTTTTTGTTCAATAATAAAATTAATCCTCAAAAATACAACTTGCCTAATAATTCTGCACTCCCTGTATGTGCACAAACTGCCTAATCTGATATGTTAATGTTTAAATCTCTTCTTACATCTGAGATCCTTTCAGATGTAGTATTACTTCTGCAAACTAAATACAGTTGTGTTTGAGAGCTTGTATTTACTAGTTAATATGTTTATAAGTTGTATTAGTTGCAAAGCAAATGTTATGTTTAGTAAATTTAAATTTAAAACTCACCGGCCACTTTATTAAGTACACCTTGCTAGTACTGGTTTGGACCCCCTTTTGCCTTCAGAACTGCCTTAATTCTTCATGGCATAGATTCAACAAGGTGTTGGAAACGTTCCTCATAGATTTTGGTCCATATTGACATGATAGCATCACGCAGTTTCTGCAGATTTGTTGGCTGCACATCCATGATGTGAATCTCCCGTTCCACCACATCCCAAAGGTGCTCTATTGGATTGAGATCTGGTGACTGTGGAGGCCATTGGAGTACAGTGAACTCATTGTCATGTTCAAGAAACCAGTTTGAGATGATTGAGCTTTGTTACATGGTGCATTATCCTGCTGGAAGTAGCCATCAGAAGATGGGTACACTGTAGTCATAAAAGGATGGACATGGTCACTGGTCAGCAACAATACTCAGGTAGGCCGTGGCATTGAAACAATTCTCAATTGGTACTAAGGGGCCCAAAGTGTGCCAAGAAAATATCCCCCACATCTTTACACCACCACCACCACCAGCCTGAACCGTTGATACAAGGCAGGGTGGATCCATGCTTTCATGTAGTTTACGCCAAATTCTGACCCTACCATCTGAATATTGCAGCTGAAATCGAGACTCATCAGACCAGGCAACATTTTTTCCAATCTTTTATTGTCCAATTTTGATGAGCCAGCGCAAACTTTAGACTCAGTTTCCTGTTCTTAGCTGACAGGAGTGGCATTTGGTGTGGTCTTCTGCTGCTGTATTCCATCTGCTTCAACTTTCAATGTGTTCAAATGTTTTTGTTTCAATACTTATTTAGTCTTATATCATTTTGGAAGGTACATAAGTGGTCTTTGAAATACATAAAAATCATAATTTATTCTTTGTACACGGAGGTCCAAAAGTGGCCTCAGCTTTTCCAAGGAGGTAAAAAAAAAATAGAGGGTTGTTATTATTTATTTTTCAAATATCTTACAGACCTAAAAGTTATGCTTCTGTACATAGGGTTTTATTACTTGAGATCTTGTTATCTTCTCTTTATGGATGTGTGAGCTCTAAGTGCCTGATGATAAAAGATTCTCCTGCTTGGAGAGAAATTGTAGTGCAGACTTCAAAAGGGCTGAACTCACTGAATGTTAAAATAAGGGGAGAACCTGTAAGTCCCAGAGAGATGCCTCCTATAAAGCTCTCTGCTCAGATGAGATGATAAATGATCCTCCAGCAATGTGATATCTCTCACAAGATTCTAGACAGGCAAATTGTGCAATATAGCACTGCATGATATGAGAATTTGTTACACTTTGTATTTTAGGTGACAACACTTAAGATTGGGTCCTTTCAGTATTATTACATTTAAGTTTTGCACTTTCTCTTTTGTATTTTAATGCATTTAGATTTAGATACAGCAGTAATTTTCCAAATAGAAAGTGCAACATTTAAATATAATAAAACGTATTCTAAAGTAATATAAAATACAAAGCACAAAGCGTAAATGCAGCAGAACTCATGCCATGCAGGGCTATATTACACTGGACTTGTCTCTCCTTTACATACAGAAATGCAGGGAACACCCCATTGAGAAGTATAGCAACATCTGCCCTTTTGGAATCTCACAAGAAATATCGTAGTGCTGGAAGATTATTTTATATCAACTCCTCTGATCAGATAGCTTTATATAATCAGGCAATAGAGCCTTCTTAGCTCAAAATACTGTCTTCAAATGATGCTCTAAGAGGTCTAACAAAGCAGGGAATTGTGTATATGCAGCCTATATCATTCCAATATTTTCAAATAGTTTAGATTACAAAAGGAACCCAATAATATTAGCTCTTTTTTGTGTTAATATTGCTTGAGCACAATCAACAGCTCTTCTATTTTTGGGTTTATATTCCTTCCAAAGTTATTTTTATCTCTTGATCGATAGTATAGAGCAAGCTAACTGCATGTCAGATAGCTCACATTGTAGACTTAAGGGGTAAAATTCCAATTCTGCTAACGTGACAAAATAATCTACATTTTATTAAAGACTCAGAGATGAATATTTTGCTTTTCTTTTTTTTTTTTACTACTCATATGGAGCTTTTAAAAAGAAAAACAATACAAAATAAATTAAAAATATCTGGGTAATAAAAAGTAAAACCAGTAGCAAATGAGAAGGCTATACTAATATATACAACATAAATGGACCAATCGATGATGTCCATATACAGTCCAATGTGCACCCCAACTTCCTCTTTTGTGCTTGATGCTAAAAGATGAAAAATTAAACAAAAGAACACCAAAACTGAAAATGACAAAAAAAATGGAAAAAATAACACATTGTGCGACCAACTTGACTCAAAGAAAATCTTTATTGGTTGGTAACTGAAAAAACAAGAATATTATCAATATAAAATTTAAAAAATAAATAAAGGTTTGGAAACAAATAGATGTGGGAAAATACTTGTCTGGGAGTCTTTAATAGATTATTTCATTTTATTGCAAGACCAGAGACTTATATTTTTCTTAGTTTAAAGCAAATTGAATGAGTTTAAAATAAAATTGCTTAAAAATAGTTGCAGCTTTCCGAAAGGCTTTAGACGCTGCTGAACCTCTGACGGAATGAGCTTTAAAGAAGTATCAATTCCAGCTTCATTCATGTCCCATCTAATCCACCTTGCAACAGAGGTAGAAGACACAGGATTGTGAGGAGGAACAAAATACAATAATAACTGATTTGAAGAAGAAGTTCTGAAAAAAAAACTTTTAGAATCATTTTCCTTTAGACAGAGAACAACACAAAGCGAAGGTTCAGAATATAAACGGATAGAAAATATAAGTAGAAAAATACTTACACCTAGATTACGAGTTTTGCATTAGAGGCTATGCGGTGCTAACGAGCAGTGTTCCCTCACCGCTCACTTTTCGACAGCGCTGGTATTACGAGTTTTCAGAAACCCGTCGTTAAAAGGCAAGAAGTGAGCGTTGAGCAAAATGTTGTTCATTACCGCACTCCAATACCAGCGCTGCTTAAGTCAGCGGTGAGCTGGTGTAACGTGCTTGTGCACGATTTCCCCATAGGAATCAACGGGGAGAGCCGGCTGAAAAAAAAGTCTAACACCTGCAAAAAAGCAGCGTAAAACTCAGTAACACAGCCCCATTGATTCCTATGGGGAAATACATTTCATGTCTACACCCTAACATGAACCAGAGTCTAAACACCCCTAATCTTACACTTATTAACCACCTAATATGCCGCCCTGACATCGCCGACACCTATATTATACTTATTAACCCATAATCTGCCGCTCCGGACACTGCCACCACCTACATTATACTTATGAACCCCTAATCTGCTGCCCCTAACGTCGCCGCCACCTTCATTATATTTATTAACCCCTAATCTGCCCCCCCCAATGTCGCTGCCACCTACCTACACTTATTAATCCCTAATCTGCCGCCCCCAACGTCGCCGCCGCTATAATAAACATATTAACCCACTTAAACCGCTGCACTCCCGCCTCGCAAACATTAGTTAAATATTATTAACCCCTAATCTGCCATCCCTAACATCGCCGCAACCTGCCTACATTTATTAACCCCTAATCTGCCGCCCCCAACGTCGCCGCCACTATATTAAAGTAATTAACCCCTAAACCTAAGTCTAACCCTAAACCTAATACCCACTAACTTAAATATAATTTAAATAAATCTAAATAAATATTCCTATCATTAACTAAATAATTCCTATTTAAAACTAAATACTTACCTGTAAAATAAACCCTAAGCTAGCTACAATATAACTAATAGTTACATTGTATCTATCTTAGGATTTATTTTTATTTTACAGGCAAGTTTGTATTTATTTTAACTAGGTAGAATAGTTATTAAATAGTTATTAACTATTTAATAACTACCTAGCTAAAATAAATACAAATTTACCTGTAAAATAAAACCTAACCTAAGTTACACTGACACCTAACACTACACTATAATACTAAATAAATTAACTAAATTAAATACAACTACCTAAATTAAATTAAATTAGCTAAAGTACAAACCCCCCCACACACTAAATTACAGAAAATAATAAACAAATTACAGAAATTTAAACTAATTACACATAATCTAATAGCCATATTAAAATAAAAAAGCCCCCCCACAAAAAAAGCCCTAGCCTAAACTAAACTACCAATAGCCCTTAAAAGGGCCTTTTGCGGGGCATTGCCCCAAAGTAATCAGCACTTTTACCTGTAAAAAAAAAATACAAACAACCCCCCAACAGTAAAACCAACCACCCACACAACCAACCCCCCAAATAAAATACTATCTAAAAAAACCTAAGCTCCTCATTGCCCTGAAAAGGGCATTTGGATGGACATTGCCCTTAAAAGGGCAGTGAGCTCTTTTGCCGCCCAAACCCTAATCTAAAAAAATAAAACCCATCCAATACACCCTTAAAAAAAAACTAACACTAACCCCCTGAAGATCGACTTACCGGAAGTCTTCATCCAAGCCGGGTGAAGTGGTCCTCCAGACGGGCAGAAGTCTTCATCCAAGCTGGGCAGAAGTGGTCCTCCAGACGGGCAGAAGTCTTCATCCAAGCTGGGCAGAAGTGGTTCTCCAGACGGGCAGAAGTCTTCATCCAGACGACATCTTCTATCTTTATCCATCCAGCGCGGAGCGGGTCCATCTTCAAGACATCCGACGCGGAGCATCCTCTTCTGGCGACGACTAAAACAGAATGAAGGTACGTTTAAGTGACATCATCCAAGATGAATTCTATCAGCCAATCGGAATTAAGGTAGAAAAAAATCAGCCAATAGGATTGAAGTTTAATCCTATTGGCTGATCCTTTCCTTTCTCAGCCCTTTTAGAAAGACTATTTGGGTAAAATATTTTCCTGAAGTTCTAACCTTATTTAAATTGGAAAATGTATTAACATAAGCATTTAAATCTTTAATGAACGTAACATATCTCTGAGGTCACTTATGTAAGGATATATTTACCTAGGGATATTACTTCATCTCTCAGCATACACGACTGCATTGGGGTTGCCTAGCAAACAAAGTATACGTTAGACCCAACTAAAATTGGGTGCAGTGTAAATATTTTAAAAAAATTGCTTGTTTTAACAATTTGAATAATTTAGTTAAAGGGCCAATTGAATCTAAAATTGTATCTTGACAATCTTCCATGATCTGTTAACTCCTTTTTTTTTTTTTTAGCCTGGTGAACCTATGAATTTGAAGATTTTGGGGTCCACTTTTCTAGTTGCATCAGCATTATTATGTAATAAAGGTCTGAGGCATTATCTTAGGAGGTTTACAAATTTGATAATCTATTAAATTTGCCAAATCTAAAGAAGGCCACCATTCTGCCTACCTGGGATGATGTAATTCATCAGGATTGAATCTAGGATTACATAGACAATAGCATTTTTTTAATCATAATTCTTTAAATGTTTGGACTTTTTAAAAAGATTTTTGTGTTCTTTAGGTTTTGGAGAAGGCTCTGATTCATGAGAAAAATATTTATTTATTTTTGTTTTTACCAGAGGAAATATCTGATTCCTCATAAGACAAATCAGAATTACAATTAGACATTGAGGAATACTGAGAACATTTCCTTCCATTCCTGCTAGGAATTGTCATGCCAGACATAAGCTGATGAGACCTATTTAGTAATTTTATGGCTATTTAAACAGCATTGGAGATAGGTCTTTTTCTTTTTATTGCTTTTTTACTTCTAACGGAATGCTGAGAATTGCTAGCCTTTAAATTTGTCATGAGACATTAATATATTCATAGAGCTATCATCAATTGTACTGATTGCTCAGTAAGAGCAGCTGCATTGTTAGGATTTTGGGATATAATAAAATAATAATAAAACTGTTTACCTGACAAAAATAAATATAATAAAACCAGAAACTGTAACAATAAAATAAGTAAAGAATTAAAGGGGCATCATAGTCAAAAAATGACATGCTCTAATTCAGGGGTTTTCAAACCTTCAGGCCTTCATAACAGGCCAGATTTTTAGGATATCTGAACTGGAGCACAGGTAAAATAATCAGCTGATTAGTAAACATTGTTATTTTACCTGCTCTCATCCACGGTAATCCTGAAAAGTTTGCCTGTTAGGGAGGCTTAAAGGGACACTGAATCCAAATTGTTTCTTTCATGATTCGGATAGAGCATGCACATTTAAGAAACTTTCTAATTTACTCCTATTATCAATTTTTCTTCGTTCTCTTGCTATCTTTATTTAAAAATCAGGAATGTGATGCATAGGAGCCGGCCCATTTTTGGTTGAGAACCTGGGTTATGCTTGCTTATTGGTGGGTAAATGTAAGCCTCCAATAAGCAAGCGCTATTCATGGTGCTGAACCTAAAATGGTCTGGCTGCTAAGATTTACATTCCTGCTATTAAAATAAAGATAGCAAGAGAACGAAGAAAAATTGATAATAGGAGTAAATTAGAAAGTTGCTTAAAATTTCATGTTCTATCTGAATTCTGAAAGAAAAAATTTGGGTTCAGTATCCCTTTAAGGACAGGTTTGAAAACCAGTGGTCTAATCTGTAATCATGTAATTACCGGTCCTACCGCACTGTGTGTTCAATAGGGTTAAACACACTTTAGAAATACTGCTTGGGACCAGCAGTGCACTATATATATAAATAGAGAGAGAGAACATGATTTCATAGGTAAATTTAAAAAAAATAATTCTAGCAATGTTCTTTGAGCAAGTTTTTCTGCACACATAATGAATAAATATTATGTTTTAAATTAAAAACTTACATTAATACACATTAGACAGTTATCATCAATATTGAATTAAAGTGAATGTCAAGTTACTAATAGTGCCAAACGGCATTGGATCGACTAAATGAACAAGGGTTTAATTCATGAAATCTTTTATATGTATATATTTTGCAGAATTTTTACCTATTTACCGCTGCGACGATAAGCACAGCTCTCCTGTTCGCTATTTTGTCAAATTGATTGACAGATGACGATTCGTAAAAGTACCAATCCGGGCCGTGACATTTACGCAAAGGTGCTTAAAGCCCCGGGAAAACAAGTATTAGTTATTTTACAAATCGTCATCTGTCAATCAATTTGACAATATGGCGGGCGGGAGAGTTGCGCTTATCTTCACAGTGGTAAATAGGTAAAAATTCTGCAATGTATATATAAAAGATTTCATGAATTAAACCCTTGATAATTTTTATAAGTCTATCCAATGCCGTGGGGCACTATTAGTAACTTGACATTCACTTTAATTACTTTTCTTTTATTGCCTATATGTTTAGGTCTGTGAAAACGCTGCAAAAAACAACTTGAAAAGTCTGTGAATAGACTTTATTTTATTATTTTCAATTAAATAGATTGTTATTTTATATCATTTCCTAATTCAATTAGTTTTTCTAATTAATTCAGTAGTTCTTCTTAACACTACAATATTTTCATGCATAAATTTAGCTTGATTGGAATGAGCCCCTGGTTATCAGAAAATAAGAAGACTGAAAAATAGGGACAAACCCGCAAAAAAGGTTGTGAGAATCAAATATAAAAAGAATGATAAAAGGGGTGATTAATTTAAAGGTGAGTAATTTTCACTTACATGTTTTTCCTTGGTTGCTTCACTACTGCCATCTACTGATGGTCTTGAAGTATGGTAAACTTTTACTTCATCGCAAAATACAGTCAAGCAGATTGCATGCAAGAATATTGCTGTTTACTTTGATTGCGTGATTATGAAATTAGGTCAGATGAGAAATAAAAAAAAAACACTGTTGGCTGCAACTGTGTTTCAACGATCAAACTGCACCCACCACTTTCCATATATGTCTGGAAATGGCAAGGGTTGACAGTGTCATTATTTTAACAAAATCACCATTGTTTCATCAGAAATGATCTGATAAACTAAAAATTTGGGGAAAATATGTGGCAGAGTTAAGCTTGTGAAGCCTGTAAAAAGCTCTTTCAGTTTGCAAGAAAGACTTAAATTACAGGAAAAGGGAGCAAAATAAGGACTCTATATCGCTAAGTTTGTTTTACTAAACATAATTAAGGGTTTGATATTACTATCTTATTGGGTTTTTTGTATACATTATTAGTCAGGTAGATTATTGCAGACATTACGTAGGTGTAGGCGGTATTAGAAAGTTAGTTGGGCGTTTCAGGGGAGTGTAGCTAAGACATGATGTAGGTTCTGTGGGAGTTAGCTGGGCGTTCCAGGGGGAGTAACCTGTACTTTGATTGGGATACAGGTTACGAGTAGGGTGTCAGCCATGTTTGTCTCACCACCTTTTCAGTGACGAGACTTTACATTGTGAGGCAGTTAGTGTAGGTTTAGGGAAAGTAAGGTCAAACACGGCAATTTTTCTGACACAGAAAGCGTGTTTTGTTTCACTGAGCACACTGTCTGTACGCACCCCCCTGCACAAAGATTGTGCCAACAAGTGGCGAACATGGCAATGTTTTGCTGACGTAGCGCTCCCCATTAAATCCTATGGGAGACACATCTGGGACGAAGTGACGTGTTCCTACTACCAGGATGATCACTTCCTTCCTCCTCCTCTTGATGAAACATGATCGCCGATGGGAATGTGCGACCGTGACGTCACCACATTCCTGAGCGCACACCAAGTGACGGGTCGCAGAATCCGATTGAACAGCTCAGCATCCTGTCAGATTTTTTAGCCTTTGCCGAAGCGCCGCTGTTCTTTTATCAAGCGCTGCATGGATGTGACAATGACAGTTAGACAACTGAGAGCGGTGGGGGAGTCGAACGCACCTCTCATGCTCCCCTAAGAATTATCCGCCTGGGGAAACCGCCCCTGTGCCCCCCTCCGCGGTACGCCACTGTGTGCATGTGTATGTGTGTATATATGTAAATTTATATATGTTTATATTATACAAAGCATGGAAACGGACTGCACTTTCAAACCAAACTGGATACGCATCCCAGTACCCTGCTGTTAACCCAAGACATGCCTGGGTGCAAAGCCCATAGGAAAATCTACAAAACAAAAAATAATCAACACAACACAACTCGGCCTATATTTGATCCAGTCTGGCGTAGCCACACTCTCTGAAAGGGAAATTTCCCTTTACTATCCAGATATTACCCAAACACAGAAAAACAAAAAAGTGTGTTTTCTTTAGTACAGGTCCAAGGCAAAGTTAAATAATAAATGATCCCTTTAGGGTGAAATACTTAATGGTAGCTAATATTAACAATTTGTGTTGAAACACTGATTAGTATGGAAGTAGCTGAATATTTACTCACCAAACATAGTGACATTTTATATACATGACATATAGGGGGGTAGTTATCAAGCCGTCTACTTTTCTGGCTTCGCCGGCCCAATACGTCCGCCTAAGCTCGCCTACCTTCGCCGCCGCGGACCTTGAATACGTTCGCCTAAGTTATCAAATAAAGCTGTCAAAAAGCCGCGGGGCGATGAGCAGCGGACTGTGAGAGTTATCACTCATCCGATCTCGCTGCCCTTCGGCTTTTTCCCAGCTTTATTGCTAGCCTGTCACTAAGCACCCACACTAAACTGCACTGTTCTACCCCCTATACCGGCGCCCCCGGAGCCCCCCGCAACTAAATAAAGTTACTAACCCCTAAACCGCCGCTCCTAGACCCTGCCGCAACTCTTATAAATGTATTAACCCCTAAACCGCCACTCCCGGACACCGCTGCCACCTACATTATACCTAGTAACCCCTATCCTGCCCCCCCTATACCGTCGCCCTCTATTATAAAATTATTAACCCCTATCCTGCTGATCCCGCACCTCTCCGCAACTAAATAAATAGTTTAACCCCTAAACCGCCGCTCCATGAACCCGCCGCAACCTATATTAAACCTATTAACCCCTATCCTGCCCCCCCTACACCGTCGCCACCTATAATAAATTTATTAACCCCTAATCTGCCCCCCCTACACCGTCGCCACCTATAATAAATTTATTAACCCCTATCCTGCCCCCCACTACGCCGCCGCCACTGTAATAAAATGATTAACCCCTAAACCTAAGTCTAACCCTAACCCTAACGCCCCCCTAACTTAAATATTAATTAAATAAATCTAAATAAATTAACTCTTATTAACTAAATGAATCCTATTTAAAACTAAATACTTACCTTTAAAATAAACCCTAATATCGCTACAATATAAATAATAATTATATTCTAGCTATCTTAGGATTTATATTTATTTTACAGGTAACTTTCAATTTATTTTAACCATGTACAATAACTATTAAATAGTTATTAACTATTTAATAGCTTACCTAGCTAAAATAAAGAGAAATGTACCTGTGAAATAAATCCTAACCTAAGTTACAATTACACCTAACACTACACTATACTTTAATAAATTATTCCTATTTAAAAATAAATACTTACCTGTAAAATAAACCCTAAGATAGCTACAATGTAATTAATAATTATATTATAGCTATCTTAGGATTTATATTTATTTTACAGGTAACTTTGTATTTATTTTAGCTAGTTAGAATAGTTATTAAATAGTTATTAACTATTTAATAACTACCTAGCTAAAAGAAATACAAAATTACCTGTAAAATAAATCCTAACCTAAGTTACAATTAAACCTAATACTACACTATCATTAAATTAACTAAATAAACTACCTACAAATAACTACAATTAAATACAATTACATAAACTAACTAAAGTACAAAAAATAAAAAAAGCTAAGTTACAAAAAATAAAAAATTAAGTTACAAACATGTTAAAAATATTACAACAATTTTAAGCTACTTACACCTAATCTAAGCCCCCTAATAAAATAACAAACCCCCCAAAAATAAAAAAAATCCCTACCCTATTCTAAATTAAATAAATTTCAAAGCTCTTTTACCTTACCAGCCCTTAAAAGGGCCATTTGTGGGGGCATGCCCCAAAAAGTTCAGCTCTTTTGCCTGTAAAAGAAAAATACAACCCCCCCCAACATTAAAACCCACCACCCACATACCCCTAATCTAACCCAAACCCCCCTTAAAAAAACCTAGCACTAATCCCCTGAAGATCATCCTACCTTGAGTCGTCTTCACTCAGCCGAGCCACCGATGGAACTGAAGAGGACATCCGGAGCGGAAGAAGTTAATCCTCCAAGCGGCGCTGAAGAAATCTTCCATCCGATGAAGTCATCATCCAGGCGGCGCTGAAGAGGTCTTCTATCCGGGCGAAGTCATCTTCCAAGCCGGGTCTTGAATCTTCCTTCCGCCGACGCGGAACCACCTTCTTCACCGACGGACTACGACGAATGACAGCTCCTTTAAGGGACGTCATCCAAGATGGCGTCCCCTCAATTCCGATTGGCTGATAGGATTCTATCAGCCAATCGGAATTAAGGTAGGAAAAATCTGATTGGCTGATGGAATCAGCCAATCAGATTGAGCTTGCATTCTATTGGCTGTTCCGATCAGCCAATAGAATGCGAGCTCAATCTGATTGGCTGATTGGATCAGCCAATCGGATTGAACTTGAATCTGATTGGCTGATTCCATCAGCCAATCAGATTTTCCTACCTTAATTCCGATTGGCTGATAGAATCCTATCAGCCAATCGGAATTGAGGGGACGCCATCTTGGATGACGTCCCTTAAAGGAGCCGTCATTCGTCGTAGTCCGTCGGTGAAGAAGGTGGTTCCGCGTCGGCGGAAGGAAGATTCAAGACCCGGCTTGGAAGATGACTTCGCCCGGATAGAAGACCTCTTCAGCGCCGCCTGGATGATGACTTCATCGGATGGAAGATTTATTCAGCGCCGCTTGGAGGATTAACTTCTTCCGCTCCGGATGTCCTCTTCAGTTCCATCGGTGGCTCGGCTGAGTGAAGACGACTCAAGGTAGGATGATCTTCAGGGGATTAGTGTTAGGTTTTTGTAAGGGGGGTTTGGGTTAGATTAGGGGTATGTGGGTGGTGGGTTTTAATGTTGGGGGGGGTTGTATTTTTCTTTTACAGGCAAAAGAGCTGAACTTTTTGGGGCATGCCCCCACAAATGGCCCTTTTAAGGGCTGGTAAGGTAAAAGAGCTTTGAAATTTATTTAATTTAGAATAGGGTAGGGATTTTTTTTATTTTGGAGGGGGGTTTGTTATTTTATTAGGGGGCTTAGATTAGGTGTAAGTAGCTTAAAATTGTTGTAATATTTTTAACATGTTTGTAACTTAATTTTTTATTTTTTGTAACTTAGCTTTTTTTATTTTTTGTACTTTAGTTAGTTTATGTAATTGTATTTAATTGTAGTTATTTGTAGGTAGTTTATTTAGTTAATTTAATGATAGTGTAGTATTAGGTTTAATTGTAACTTAGGTTAGGATTTATTTTACAGGTAATTTTGTATTTCTTTTAGCTAGGTAGTTATTAAATAGTTAATAACTATTTAATAACTATTCTAACTAGCTAAAATAAATACAAAGTTACCTGTAAAATAAATATAAATCCTAAGATAGCTATAATATAATTATTATTTATATTGTAGCTATATTAGGGTTTATTTTAAAGGTAAGTATTTAGTTTTAAATAGGATTCATTTAGTTAATAAGAGTTAATTTATTTAGATTTATTTAATTAATATTTAAGTTAGGGGGGCGTTAGGGTTAGGGTTAGACTTAGGTTTAGGGGTTAATCATTTTATTACAGTGGCGGCGGCGTAGTGGGGGGCAGGATAGGGGTTAATAAATTTATTATAGGTGGCGACGGTGTAGGGGGGGCAGATTAGGGGTTAATAGATTTATTATAGGTGGCGACGGTGTAGGGGGGGCAGATTAGGGGTTAATAAGTTTAATATAGGTGGCGACGGTGTAGGGGGGGCAGATTAGGGGTTAATAAGTTTAATATAGGTGGCGACGGTGTAGGGGGGGCAGGATAGGGGTTAATAGGTTTAATATAGGTTGCGGCGGGTTCAGGGAGCGGCGGTTTAGGGGTTAATACATTTATTATAGTTGCGGTGGGCTCCGGGAGCGGCGGTTTAGGGGTTAATATGTATAGAGTAGCTTGCGGTGGGCTCCGGGAGCGGCGGTTTAGGGGGTAATAACTTTATTTAGTTGCGGCGGTGTAGGGGGGGTCAGATTAGTGGTGTTTAGACTCGGGGTACATGTTAGGGTGTTAGGTGCAGACAGCTCCCATAGAAATCAATGGGATGTCTGTCAGCAGCGAACTTGTACTTTCGCTATGGTCAGACTCCCATTGATTCCTATGGGATCCGCCGCCTCCAGGGGTGGCGGATTGAAAACCAGGTACGCTGGGCCGTAAAAGTGCCGAGCGTACCTGCTAGTTTTATGATAGCTAGCAAAAGTAGTGAGATTGTGCCGCACTTGTGTGCGGAACATCTGGAGTGACGTAAGAATCGATCTGTGTCGGACTGAGTCCGGCGGATCGATGCTTACGTCACAAAATTCTACTTTTGCCGGTCTCGAGCCTTTGATAACTAAGGCGAATCAGCCTCGCCACAAATACGCTGCGGAATTCCAGCGTATTTGAGGTTGACGGCTTGATAACTACCCCCCATAAAGTCAAGTCCAAAATTTTTTTCATGATTTAAATAGGGCATGTAATTTTATACAACTTTCAAATTTACTTTTATCACAAATGTTGCTTTGTTTTCTTAGTATTCTTAGTTGAAAGCAAAACCTAGGAAGTTCATATGCTAATTTATTAGATCTTGAAGGCCACATCTAATCTAAATGCATTTTGACAGTTTTTCACCACTAGAGGGTGTTAGTTCAAGTGTTTCATATAGATAACATTGAGCTCATGCACGTGAATTTTCTGAGGAATGAGAACTGATTCGCTAAAATGCAAGTCTGTCAAAAGAACTGAAATAAGGGTGCAGTTTGCAGAGGCTTACAAGGTAATCACAGAGGTAAAAAGTGTGTTGGTTATGCAAAACTGGGGAATGCCCACATTTTGTCCTATACATTGCCTGTGCTGACCCCTTGTGGCAACTTATATGCTCAAATTAGGCTTGCGATTTGCCAGATATGTCCTGCTACTGCTGCACCTAATATGAAGGCATTAAGGGATATATTGCATCCAAGTCCCATTTTGCCTCATGTAGCATTGTTTCTGATTCTGTATATATTAG
Source organism: Bombina bombina (assembly GCF_027579735.1). Lineage (NCBI taxonomy): Eukaryota > Metazoa > Chordata > Amphibia > Anura > Bombinatoridae > Bombina > Bombina bombina. The sequence goes on along the minus strand of NC_069501.1, from coordinate 1,165,038,209 downwards.
TGAGCTGCAATCTGGTTCCCCTGATGTTTCAGACAGCTTGCGTGAGGGATATCTTGCTGTAGGCTTTTCAGGCACGTGACAGCTGTCCCTTGCTATAATGAACCATGGTACAAGAACATCCATAAAAAATTGCAATACAATGTAAAATACCCTCTTTTAATGCAACACGGATAAAATGCCGAATGTCCTTTTAAAATAGAAATCAAAGTCTAATAATTAAAAAGAAATGTGTTTGAAGGGGTTTACACATATCTATATATCTATATATCTATCTATATATATATAAAATGCCCAATCATAATAATATCAGTGGCAACGTGCATCAGGAGAGTTACTTGTATGCTTATGATGCACATCATTAAAAACATAGTGGTTTGCTTACAATAAAAGAGTGTGAGTTCTTATGCCAAAGGAGCAAAATTCAAGGGGGGGATTTGCACCCACTTGTCCCCTTCTGCATGTCTGAAACTGTACTTTTGTATAATTACATCAGGCAGGAATTTCAGAGACAAATGTGGAAAAAATGCTCCATGTAAAATTGTAAAATTATTTCAGAACAAGAAACACTAAACATGGATTCTGTTATAGTTTATTAGCAAACTTAAATTCAATGAGAAACACAAGTAAATAAAATAATCTCATTAATGTTTGTGTAGAATTCTAAACACTTCTCAGAAATACACCAACTTCTAAATCACCTGTGTGATTCTAGCATTTTATTGTTTCTAGTGTACAGCAAAGACACTGAAATAAACGTTATTATTCGTCATCAATATGAAAAACACATGATATATATTTGTTACATTTATGTGCTAAGTAACAATTCATGATTTGGTTTCTATGTGTTTTCTAGTAACACTTCATCCATACATTATTCAATAAGATACGAACAATTCTTCCATTTGCATTATCATATTCAATTTGTCTGGCTCCATTAGAAAAGTAGAGGTAACCTGAAATAAATAGAGATCGTTAGTCATCTATATTCTCTTACATATACATTTAGTATAAAACATTTCTAAAGTGCTGATATTCTTTTATAGGCTTAAGTAGAGCCTTGTGTGGGCTTCAACCCACTAAATAACTCATACTGTTTTCTACAATTGCTTACCGCGACCGTGTTAATGTGTTCCCCCATAGAAGTCAATGGACCAAGAAAAGTGAAAAAATCCTAAGGGGCCTATCTATCAAGCTCAAATGGAGCTTGATGCCCCGTGTTTCTGGCGAGCCTGCTCCATAACCTGTCCGTCTGCTCTGAGCAGGCGGACAGACATCGCCGGAAATCAACCCGATCGAGTACGATCGGGTTGATTGACACCCCCCTGCTGGCGACCTATCTTGTGAGCTGCTGGTGCAATGCTGAATACGGAGAGCGTATTGCTCTCCATACTCAGCGAGGTCTGGCGGACCTGATCCGCACTGTCGAATAAGGTCTGCCAGACTTTCATAAATAAGGGCCTAAGACCCTACTTGATGCAAACCCAATCGCATTTTCTCAAGTGCGCTAACCCAACATGAGAATATTAATATTTCACATTTCAATGTTCTTCACAAAGCAAAATATGTTCTGTTTATTCATAAATACATATTTCTATATATATTTGATGGTATTTGGGTATAATATATATCTATACCTATATACAATTGTATGCAAAAGTTTAGGCACCCCTGACAATTTCCATGATTTTCATTTTTAAATAATTGGGTGTTTGGATCAGCAATTTCATTTTGATCTATCAAATAACTGAAGGACACAGTAATATTTCAGTAGTGAAATGAGGTTTATTGGATTAACAGAAAATGTGCAATATGCATCAAAATGAAATTAGACAGGTGCATAAATTTGGGCACCCCAACAGAAATATTGCATCAATATTTAGTAGAGCATCTTTTAGCAGAAATAACAGCCTCTAGACGCTTCCTATAGCCTGTAATGAGTGTCTGGATTCTGGATGAAGGTATTTTGGACCATTCCGCCTTGCAAAACATCTCCAGTTTAGTTAGGTTTAATGGTTGCCGAGCATGGACAGCCCGCTTCAAATCACCCCACAGATTTTCAGTGATATTCAGATCTAGGGACTGGGATGGCCATTCCAGAACATTGTACTTGTTCCTCTGCATAAATGCCAGAGTAGATTTTGAGCAGTGTTTTGGGTCATTGTTGAAATATCCAGCCCCGGCGTAACTTCAACTTTGCACATTTTCTGTTAATCCAATAAACCTCATTTCACTACTGAAATATTACTGTGTCCTTCAGTTTTTTGATAGATCAAAATGAAATTGCTGATCCAAACACCCAATTATTTATAAATGAAAATCATGGAAATTGTCATGGGTGCCTACACTTTTGCATACAACTGTATATATACAGTATATATATATATATATATATATATATATATATATATATATATATATATATACACACTGTAGAGGATTACAGTATATATAGGTATATACAGATATAGATAGGAATATCTATTTTAAAATACATAGAGCATATTCTGCTATGTGAAATATTTACAGTAAATACACAGTATAACACTGACTTATTGCAAAGTTAGTTCATAGTCATGGACCTAACTGATTACCACTACCACCAGCAGCTGTTACTAAATTTAAAGGGACAGTCTACATTATTTTTTTTTTATTGTTTAAAAAGATAGCTAACACTTTTACTACCCATTCCCCAGCTTTGCATAGCAAACATTGTTATATTAATATATTTTATAACCTCTAAATTTGCCTATTCCTAAACCACTGCAGTGCTTTATATTTCTTCCACAACAGTAAGACAGTGCTAGTTCATGTATGACATATAGATAATGTAAGGCCAGATTATGAGTTTTGCGTTATGGCTGCCTCGCTGCTAACTTGCAAGTTATTTCCACCGCTCACCTTTAATAGCGCTGGTATTACAGGTTTTCAAAAACCCCACATTTGCGGGCGATATGGCAGCGTTGCGCTCCATTGAGCTCCATACCGCACCCAAATACCAGCGCTGCTGTGAGCTGCTTTTTCATGCTCGTGCACGATTTCCCCATAGACATCAATGGGGATTGCTGGCTAAAAAAAAGCCTAACACCTGCAATAATGGAGCGTAAACACAGTCCCATTGATTCCTATGGGGAAAGAAAATTTATGTTTAAACCTAACACCCTAACATAAACCCCGAGTCTAAAACACCCCTAATCTGCCACCCCCGACATCGCCGCAACCTACATTACACTTATTAACCCCTAATCTGCCACCCCCGACATCGCCGCCACCTACATTACACTTATTAACACCTAATCTGCCGCCCCCGACATCACCGCCAACTATATTACACTTATTAACCCCTAATCTGCTGCCCGCCAATGTCACCACCACCTACATTACACTTATTAACCCCTAATCTGCCACCCCCAATGTCGCCGCCACCTACCTACACTTATTAACCCTTAATCTGCCGCCCCCAATGTCGCCGCCAACTAACTACATTACACTTATTAACCCCTAATCTTCCGCCCCCAACCTCGCTGCCGCCACTATACTAAAGTTATTAACCCCTAAACATCACTAACACTAAATAAATATATTAACCCCTAAACCTAAGTCTAACCCTAACACCCCTAACTTTAACCCCTTAACGACCGAGGACGTGCAGGGTACGTCCTCAAAAAAAAGGCAGTTAACGCCTGAGGACGTACCCTGCACGTCCTCGGTGTGGAAAGCAGCTGGAAGCGATCCCGCTCGCTTCCAGCTGCTTTCCGGTTATTGCAGTGATGCCTCGATATGGAGGCATCCTGCAATAACCTTCTTAAGCCATCCGGTGCAGAGAGAGCCACTCTGTGGCCCTCTCTGCACCGGAGATCGGTGGCTCCCTGCGTTGGTGGGTGGGAGCCGGACCGGGAGGCGGGTGGCGGCCATCGATGGCCCTGGTTATGTGCAGGGGGGGCGGGATCGTGGGCGGGGATGACCGGGGGCGCGCACGGACGTGCGTGCGTGCACGGGAGGGCGGGGGCGGGCGCGTGCACGGGGAGGGAGCGGGTGGGAACAGCTACGCTACAGAAAATGCATTAATTAAAAATGTTAAAAATGTTAAAATGTCTAAGTAGTTTAAAAAACAACAACTGATCAGCAAGGTGGTGGGGGTTTGTCTGTGTGTGGGGGAAGCTACACTACAGAAAAAAGCCAAAAAAAATAAAAAAAAGCACCTTTTTTTTTGCAAACTGGGTACTGGCAGATAGCTGCCAGTACCCAAGATGGCCCCCAATGAGGCAGAGGGGAGGGTTAGAGAGCGGTTTTGGGGGGGATCAGGGAGGTTGGGGGCTAAGGGGGGGATCCTACACCCTAGCATATGTAAAAACCCTTTTATTTTAGTACTGGCAGACTTTCTGCCAGTACTTAAGATGGCGGGTACAATTGTGGGGTGGGGGAGGGAAGGGAGCTGTTTGGGAGGGATCAGGGGGTGGGATGTGTCAGGTGGGAGGCTGATCTCTACACTAAAGCTAAAATTAACCCTGCAAGCTCCCTACAAACTCCCTAATTAACCCCTTCACTGCTAGCCATAATACACGTGTGAGGCGCAGCAGGATTTAGCGGCCTTCTAATTACCAGAAAGCAACGCCAAAGTCATATATGTCTGCTATTTCTGAACAAAGGGGATCCCAGACAAGTATTTACAACCATTTGTGCCATAATTGCACAAGCTGTTTGTAAATTATTTCAGTGAGAAACCTAAAATTGTGAAAAATTTAACTTTTTTTTCAATTTGATCGCATTTGGCGGTGAAATGGTGGCATGAAATATACCAAAATGTGCCTAGATCAATACTTGGGGTTGTCTACTATACTACACTAAAGCTAAAATTAACCCTACAAGCTCCCTAAAAGCTCCCTAATTAACCCCTTAACTGCTGGGCATAATACACTTGTGGTGCGCAGTGGCATTTAGCGGCCTTCTAATTACCAAAAAGCAATGCCAAAGCCATATATATCTGCTATTTCTGAACAAAGGGGATCCCAGAGAAGAATTTACAACCATTTACGCCATAATTGCACAAGTTGTTTGTAAATAATTTCAGTGAGAAACCGAAAGTTTGTGAAAAAATTTGTGAAAAAGTGAACGATTTTTTGTATTTGATCGCATTTGGCGGTGAAATGGTGGTATGAAATATACCAAAATTGGCCTAGATCAATACTTTGGGATGTCTACTAAAAAAAAATATATACATGTCAAGGGATATTCAGGGATTCCTGAAAGATATTAGTGTTCTAATGTAACTAGCGCTAATTTTGGAAAAAAGTGGTTTGGAAATAGCAAAGTGCTACTTGTATTTATGGCCCTATAACTTGCAAAAAAAGCAAAGAACATGTAAACATTGGGTATTTCTAAACTCAGGACAAAATTTAGAAACTATTTAGCATGGGTGTTTTTTGGTGGTTGTAGATATGTAACAGATTTTGGGGGTCAAAGTTAGAAAAAGTGTGTTTTTTTCCATTTTTCCTCATATTTTATATATTTTTTTTATAGTAAATTATAAGATATGATGAAAATAATGGTATCTTTAGAAAGTCCATTTAGTGGCGAGAAAAACGGTATATAATATGTGTGGGTACAGTAAATGAGTAAGAAGAAAATTACAGCTAAACACAAACACCGCAAAAATGTAAAAAGAGCCTTGGTCCCAAACGGACAGAAAATGGAAAAGTGCTGTGGTCATTAAGGGGTTAATATATTTAAAATAAATCTAAATAAAAATTACTATTATTACCTAAATAATACCTATTTAAGACTAAATACCTGTCAAATGAAACCTAAGCTAGCTACAATATAACTATTAGATACATTGTAACTAGCTTAGGTTTAATTTTTATTTCACAGGTAAGTTTGTATTTATTTTAACTAGGTAGACTAGTTAGTAAATAGTTATTAACTATTTACTAGCTACCTAGTTAAAATAAATACAAATTTACCTGTAAAATAAAACCTAATCTGTTTTACAGTAAAACCTAACCTTACAATAAAATGAAATAAATTAAATGAAAAAAATACATTTATCTAAATTACAAAAAATAATAAACTCTAAATTACAAAAAATAATAAACACTAAATTACACAAAATAAAAAGAAATGATCAAATATTTAAACTAATTACACCTAATCTAATAGCCCTATCAAAATAAAAAAGCCCCCCCCAAAAAAAATAAAAAAAAACCCTAGCCTACACTAAACTGCCAATGGCCCTTAAAAGGGCCTTTTGCAAAGCATTTCCCCAAAGAAATTAGCTCTTTTACCTGTAATAAAAAAAATACAAACAACCCCCCAACAGTAAAACCCACCACCCACACAACCAACCCCCCCAAAAAACCTACCTAAAAAACCTAAGCTCCCATTGCCCTGAAAAGGGCATTTGGATGGGCATTGCCCTTAAAAGGGCATTCAGCTCTTTTACATTGCCCAAAGTCCCTAATCTAAAAATAAAACCCACCCAATAAACCCTTAAAAAAACCTAACACTAACCCCTGAAGATACACTTACAGTTTTTGAATACCAGACATCCAGGAGAAGTCTTCATCTAAGTGGCAAGAAGTACTCAACGAAGCCAGGGGAAGTCTTCATCCAAGCGGCAAGAAGTCGTCCTCCAGGTAGTCAGAAGTCTTCATCCAGACGGAATCTTCTATCTTCATCCTTCCGACGGGGAGCGGCTCAATCTTCTAGACATCCGGACGGGAGCATCCTCTTCTTTCGAAGGTTCTTGAAGAATGAAGGTTCCTTTAAATGACGTCATCCAAGACGGCATCCCTTGAATTCCGATCGGCTGATAGAATTCTATCAGCCAATCGGAATTAAAGGGTAAAAAATCCTATTGGCTGATCAATAGTATTGAGCTTCAATCCTATTGGCTGATCCAATCAGCCAATAGGATTGAGCTCACATTCTATTGGTTGATTGGAACAATCAGAATCTAAGGGACGCCATATTGGATTACGTAATTTAAAGGAACCTTCATTCTTCAAGAACCATCGAAAGAAGAGAATGCTCCACGCCGAATGTCTTGAAGATACAAGATGCCGTCTGGATGAAGACTTCTGCCCGACTGGAGGAAGACTTCTTGCCGCTTGGATGAAGACTTCTCCCGGCTGGATGAGGATGGATGTCCGGTCTTCAAAAACTGTAAGTGGATCTTCAGGGGTTAGTGTTAGTTTTTTTAAGGGTTTATTGGGTGGGTTTTATTTTTAGATTAGGGACTTTGGGCAAAGTAAAAGAGCTGAATGCCCTTTTATGGGCAATGCCCATCCAAATACCCTTTTCAGGGCAATGGGGAGCTTAGGTTTTTTAGGTAGGTTTTTTTTGGGGAGGGGGTTGGTTGGGTGGATTTCTTTGGGGCAATGCCCCGCAAAAGGCCCTTTAGTGCAGTTTAGTGTAGGCTAGGGTTTTTTTTATTTTGGGGGGGCTTTTTTATTTTGATAGGGCTATTAGATTAGGTCTAATTAGTTTAAATATTTAATCATTTCTTTTTTATTTTGTGTAATTTAGTGTTTATTATTTTTTGTAATTTAGATAAATGTATTTTTTTTTTATTTCATTTTATTGTAATGTTAGGTTTTACTGTAAGACAGGTTAGGTTTTATTTTACAGGTAAATTTGTATTTATTTTAACTAGGTAGCTAGTAAATAGTTAATAACTATTTACTAACTAGTCTACCTAGTTAAAATAAATACAAGCTTACCTGTGAAATAAAAATAAAACCTAAGCTAGCTACAATGTAACTATTAGTTATATTGTAGCTAGCATAGGTTTTGTTTTACAGGTAAGTATGTATTTAGTTTTAAATAGGAATAATTTAGGTATTAATTGTAATTTTTATTTGGAATAATTTAAATTATGTTAAAGTTAGTGGGTGTTAGGGTTACGTTAGGGTTAGGGTTAGACTTAGGGTTAGGTTTACGGGGGTAACTTAAGTTTAGTGGCAGCGAATTTGGGGGTAGCAGATTAGGGGTTAATAACAGTAATGTAAGTTGCGGCGATGTTAGGTACAGCAGATTAGGGGTTAATAATATTTAACTAGTGTTTGCGATGTGGGAGTATGGCGGTTTAGGGGTTAATATGTTTATTATAGTGGCGGCGATGTCCGGAGCGGCAGATTAGGGGTTAATAATTTTATTTTAGTGTTTGCGATGCGGGAGGGCCTCGGTTTAGGGGTTAATAGGTAGTTTATGGGTGTTAGTGTACTTTGTAGAACTTTAGTTATGAGTTTTATGTTACGGCTTTGTAACATATAACCCATAACTACTGACTTTCAAGTGGCGGTACAAATCTTGTAGTTATGGGCTGTACCGCAAACTCGTAATACCGGCGCTATGGGAGTCTCATTGAAAAAGGACTTTTTGAAAGGTGCAATAGTTACGCTGTGTGACGGGCAAAAAAATGTGCGGTACAGCTATACCTGCAAGACCTGCAAAAAAATGTGCGGTACAGCTATACCTCAACACTATTATTGTTTTTTCTTGTTTTTCATGGAACGCCAATGAGAAGACAATGTGGATGACATATCCTTTCATTTTTATCATATTTTTATCACGTATTTAGTTTTTTGTGATTTTTTTATTTCACAATTTTTTTTTTATTGAGGTTTTGCAAGTGATATTACATATCACTTGCAAAGCCTTTAAACAATAATGACAAAAAATTAAACTGCACAATAGTTGTTTATACAAGCAAATGAGTAATAACAATAGATAACAAGAAATAGGCATCTTAGACCTCCATTTTACTAAGAGAATATCTGAAATGGCTGACTATTTAGCAGACCACTTATGGACCCTTTGTTTATTAAAGGTGAAAAACATATGATAGTCACTTTGGTAGCCACTTTTGGGCTCCATGGCACCTGATATATATATATATGAATATCTAGAATATTGATAGCATAAAGAAAGACAATAAATAATGAGAATAATTTGTGCTTATGTATCCTACAGACTACTGACACAAGAGGTCGCTTTTGGGCCTCTGAGATATTAGAATATAAACTGGCTAGAATGGTAAATAGAAATATAGCCTTTTATGTGGATTTTTTATGCACTTATCATAAAGTAACTCTTAATAACTATTTATCTGCATACATGGAGGAGTGAGCAGTATAGTGCTGTGAGCATCTATGATAACATAAACAGGAACATAAGTTGCCCAGGTATGAGCCCTATATATGGTGTTGCAACAGTTTTCTGTCCACTCTGTAAAATATAGTTTAGTCTGCAGGCGTCTCAAGCAAAAGGATGAAACGGAAAACAATGAAGTAAATAATTCTCATAACTTAGATTTTCAGAAACTAGATAAAACTGCCTAATCTGTACAGAATACTATAGTGGAGTGTAATTAAAGGAGTGTAATTAAAGGCTGTAGGTGAATGTAGTTTACTGCATATGATATGCTTGCAGTGTAAGGAAAATAGTCGCAGACTCAGGGATAGTGGCTTGTCAAGAGACTTCTAGCAATATTGGGTGATAAGTTATGGAATAAATAAAGCCTGAGTGAAATACTGGATGTCTATCTGCATCTGTATAATAACACCCAGCTCTATACAAAGACACAGTAGTGACACTGGCACATGTGTATAGCCAGACAAGGGCTGGTTATAGGGTCAGTGGTATCTGCATCAGTATAATAACACCCAACACTATATAATGACACAGCAGTGACACTGGCACATGTGTATAGCCAGACAAGGGCTGGTTATAGGGTCAGTGGTGACTGCATCAGTATAATAACACCCGGCGCTATATAATGACACAGTAGTGACACTGGCACATGTGTATAGCCAGACAAGGTTTGGTTATAGGATCAGTGGTATCTGCATCAGTATAATAACACCCAGCGCTATATAATGACACAGTAGTGACACTGGCACATGTGTATAGCCAGACAAGGGCTGGTTATAGGGTCAGTGGTATCTGCATCAGTATAATAACACCCAGCACTATATAATGACACAGTAGTGACACTGGCACATGTGTATAGCCAGACAAGGGCTGGTTATAGGGTCAGTGGTATCTGCATTAGTATAATAACACCCAGCACTATATAATGACACAGTAGTGACACTGGCACATGTGTATAGCCAGACAAGGGCTGGTTATAGGATCAGTGGTATCTGCATCTGTATAATAACACCCAGCTCTATACAAAGACACAGTAGTGACACTGGCACATGCGTATAGCCAGACAAGGGCTGGTTATAGGGTCAGTGGTATCTGCATTAGTATAATAACACCGAGCACTATATAATGACACAGTAGTGACACTGGCACATGGATATAGCCAGAGGAGGGCTGGTTATAGGATCAGTGGTATATGCATCAGTATAATAACACCAAGCACTATAAAATAATGTTTTTAATTTCAAATGTACCTTGGTGTCCTTCACTAAGGTCTGTACTTTGGAAAATGTCCGCCACAGCCTTTGTCTGTGCCTATCCCTGCTCAGAATACATGCTAGTGTATATACTGTATGTTGCTGCAGCCTCATAACAGCATAAGTAGATGGCACAATATCAGCGTCAGTCTCATGTGTCACTTTCCGTCTAGTTTATGCAAATGGTGACATAGAAGATAGGGCATACTGAAGGGTTTTAAGAACTTAAGTTGTATACAATGACTCAATCAATGCTAAACAATGGTAGATAAAACTAATGTGTCTTAACAGAATACAACATATAGTGAAGGAGTCAAATGTGCTTCTATTGAGAGCAATAATAATCCATATTTATGTCTAATAAGATTTGAATACATTTCAGCATAGTATATGAAATAAAGACCTAGGTATAGATCATGCTATGGGGATAATTATGCAATGAATTTAAAAGGTCATATACAAATAACTGTCAGAAGTAACACATACAGACTAGTCTATATAGATAATGGAATGCTTAGAAGGGCATATTGAAGGATCTTTTGCCCCAAGCAGGACAACGCTGAGTGGTAGTGTCCCAGCTTTGCAAGGAGAGGTGCTGCTCAGAAAATGTCCCAACCGAACTCAGGGCCATTACAGTAAAATTAGGTCAAAAGTGAGCAGAACCAGAGATGATATCCAAGTTCAACCTATGCCAATTATTGGGGGGAAAAAGTCTATATGTGCTGCTGGTGGAGAAATCCTAACCTCAAGACTGTCCATCCAAACTGACAGGGCAAAGAAAATGAGAGCTAGAATTAAGAGCAGATCGCTTGCCAACAAACCCAGAAGCTGCGATTTCACCAGACTCTTAGATGAAAGTGAAGTTCTCATGTACTCCAGAATCCAACCATGGGAGTTGGCTGCCCTTCCTTAGCCAGACCACGGAGGTAGGTAACTGGCCGGGGAAGTTGTATGGTTAGAGGCGATTCTCCAATACATCTTAAAGCGTTCTTTACTGAGCTTTAGTCTCACTTGACTTTATCCATAGGGAGTGTGCTAGTTGTAGATGGTGTCTTATTTAATAATATAGCTTCTGTACCTGGGAAAAATACCAAAGCGCCTAACCTGATGGAGGCTGGGTCTGATAAACTAAGTGAAATTGGCGTCAGTACGTTAAAGCAATAATTCAAATTTATTAAAAAAATTACAAACATTCAAATTAAAAACATGGATCCATGTGTTGATTAAACATACAGAATAAAATATGGTTAAAATACAATACAATGCAATAGTACAATGAAAGGTGCTATAAAATTACATTGGGATATTTAAGTGGTTAACTTAAGCTCCAAATAAACCTATAGTCGTACAATGATAGTAAAATACAAAAAACTTGCAATAGATCTTGGCCTGTGGATAGTGTAATGGTAGTCTGGTCTTCCTAAGATTATTTTTTACTTAGTGCAAGCTTGCACCTAAGTATGGTTAATTACGCAATATAAACAAATACTGATTCCTTTAACTATGTACTTAACATAGTATAAAAATGAAAGAAGGTGAAAAAATATATGTGTTTAAAAATATAGTGATGAAAAAAATTATGCGATGTGATAAAAAATCCTTATGATGAAAAATATGATAAAAAATGATAAAAAATTAAGAACAAATGATATACAAATCAAAGTCAAACAGTTGTGTGCCCAAATAAGATGATCCGTAAAAACAGATGATCCGTGAAAACAAAAAGTTAATGATAGAGTGAAGTCTTTAGATGGTTGTGGTTAAATTGCCAATTTCAATGTTACTTGATCTTGTTACAGATATGTCCCTTTTGATAGATAAAAAATTAAAAGTGACAAAATAAATGAAAAAAAAAAAAGAAATGCTGGATCAAAGAATTGAAGAAGTGAGGAAAGTAGAGAGGAAAGAACTCACCAACTACAAAGAAAAGACTAGGAGAGATGAAGGTGATGATACCTTGAACATCTCCCTGATAACAGAATACAGTGAAAATAAACATATCATCGAAAATATTTTTTGAAAACACTGGGCGTTATTAAAGATGATGATATATTAGGAGAAAGATTACCTCAGAGGCCAAGATTTGTATACAGAAAAGCGAACAACTTGAGGAATAAACTAGCACCTAGTCTACAGAAGAAGAAATCTTCAGGAGTACAAGATGTCTTTGGAAAAAAGATCAAAGGCTTATTCCCTTGCCATACATGTAAGGCATGTAAATGTGGAGTGTAAACTGCTTAATTCTACTCCAATAATACCAAAGAAAAGTATAAGATTGGAGATCTAATACGATGTCAGGATAAGGGAGTGGTCTATTTGTTACAATGCCCTTGTGGCCTTCAGTTCATGGGACAGACGTCCAGAACACTAAAAGACAGAATATGGGAACATATTCTACTGTTTGATAAACGTAATATGGACACACACTTATATAGACATTTCTCCACAAAACATCAAGGGAACATCAAAATACTTAAATATATGGGGATACAAAAAGTTACCAAAAACTGGAGAGGAAGTAACTATGAAAAGAAGCTATTAATGGCAGAATCTAAATGGATCTTTAATTTAGACTGTTTGTATCCCAAAGGGGTAAATAATAAGCAGGATTTATCCCACCTCCTAAACCTCAATTGAGTGAATTACAACTTAACATTTACTAAATCTCCATAAAGAACTCAACAAGTACTTTGGGGATATGTTTAATTCTACTAATCCCCGTTATATATAAAAATGAGTTCTAAGGAGAGTATAACTTACCAATATTACCTTTTGTCTATCTCTCTCTATTTTTAAATTAAAAGAGTATACTCAAATATTACTATTTTTAAATAAAAAGAGTATACTCCAATATTACTTTTTGTCCACCTCTCTCTAGTTTTTAATAACCAAAAAAGGCTGGATGGACCCTTGTGTACTAAATCCCGTTATAATATACGCAAGTTCCAAGGGGAACATACCCCACCAGTATCACTTTTTGTCTACCTCTCTCTAATCAAGAAAGACTAAGATATTATAAATTCTACCAATTTCGTCACATAGAAGTTATGATTTTCCGCATAAACAAGTTGCTCTCTAGACATCTCTATGAAGCTCCTGTTAGCCGTATTTAAGCTATATTTCCTCACCAATTTATATATGATACATTCATTAGTCATATGTGACATCAACTTTAAACACTTCTGACTTGTCTGTCATTAGTCAAATGGGATACCAACTCTAAACACTTATGCCATGTTGTTTTCCAACTTCACCTTTGAGTGCATTCAGAGGGCTAATTGTTTATAGTTCCTTTGAATATTTGATGTTTTTTAATTTAGTTCCTAGGTAGTATTGAGTAACCTAGGTAGTTCCCATAATCTTCCTTCCTTCAAAGATAACTTTGGCTTTCGTTTATAATATATTTAGCCACTATGAGACCGGGCTCTCTTCATATATATATATATATATATATATATATATATATATATATATATATATATATATATCTTCATGATTCATCAAAACACCACTGCATTGCTGTAGTCTAGGCTGATTTTTAAATACACATTTATATGGTATTTCACCAATTCATTTCCTATGCCTAACGCTGCCTTTAAATAGACTATACCTATATACAATGACACCTTAGTTTAACATAGGTGGAGTATATATGTAATATGGCTTTGCCTCCTTAGATGACTAACCCTATTCCCTTTCCTATTTCCTTGCCGACATTCCACACCTCTGATGTTGATATATCATGTTACATATCACAATATTTATCTCTTTTTGATTAATAACATCTTTTTAGGGCATCTACGTTAAGTCATTGCCGACTAGCAAGCACCATTTACCGAAAGAAAGAAGTGAGTAAAATGTAATACCTAGAAAACCCAAACGTAATAACAACAGCGGCAAGTCCACACAGGACAAGCCGATCACACCCCCTGTTATCACCATTATGACAGATAGATAAACAAACAAGCAAGGTCCAACGAAATTGGACCATTCACACACACCCACAGTTTTATCCAATAGGAATCACACCAAATACCACACCTGCCCTGCAGCATGACATCATAGCCAAAAAATTTAGCCAAAAATCGGCTCTGTATCATATTGTCAATTCGCCCGAAATTGATCACATCAAGATCATGTACATATAGTGGATAACTACCACTCATCCGATTGCCTAAATTTAGAGGCTGTAATTCAAGTAATCAAATAAATAAAAAACAATGCGAGTTATGATATATGACGTCAAGGCATAAAGAGGCTGGGTTGAACTATATAATTCCTTTGAATAAACAAAGGATTTTATCTATATATTTTTAATATATTATTAAACTTATTTGTTGTCTAAGAAAACCGGAAGTGCTAAACAGACACTTCCAGTTTGTAACTGAGCCGGTCAGCAAACAGCCCGATATAAATGGCCATTACACACAACCAAAAAACAGTCTTGATAAAGGTCTTTGAGAGGCTGAAACGCATTGACTGGTAAGCCTATTTTCATTTATAAATTGTATTTGAAACAATCTACAATATTGCACCTTTCTTTTACAGAAGGATTGCTTAGGGAGTCATATACATCCGCCAAGAAGACTGCATACTACTCATATACAGCGTCTTAGGAAGTTGACACTCACACACAGCTTTGGAGCTGAACACTATATTTTTTTTTTCATTCATTTTGTCACTTTTTACCTATCAAAAGGGACATATGTGTAACAGGATCAAGTAACATTGAAATTGGCAATTTAACCACAACCATCTAAAGACTTCACTCTATCATTAACTTTTTGTTTTCACAGATCATTTGTTTTTATGGATCATCTTATTTGGGCACAACACTGTTTGACTTTGATTTGTTATAACTCCACAATTTGTATATCATTTGTTCTTAATTTTTTATCATTTTTTATCACATTTTAATCCATTTTTATCATATTTTTCATCATAAGGATTTTTTATCACATTGTATCATGTTTTGATCACTATATTTTTCAACACATATATTGTTTCACCTTCTTTCATTTTTATACTATGTTAAGTACATAGTTAAAGAAATCAGTATTTGTTTATATTGCGTATTTAACCATACTTAGGTGCAAGCTTGCACTAAGTAACAAATAATCTTAGGAAGACCAGACTATGATAACACTATCCACAGGCCAAGATCTATTGCAAGTTTTTTGTATTTTACTATCATTGTACGACTATAGGTTTATTTGGATCTTAAGCTAACCACTTAAGTATCCCAATGTAATTTTATAGCACCTTTCATTGTACTATTGCATTGTATTGTATTTTAACCATATTTTATTCTGTATGTTTAATTAACACATGGATCCATGTTTTTAATTTGAATGTTTGTAATTTGTTTAATAAATTTGAATTATTGCTGTAACGTACTGACGCCAATTTCAATTACTTTATCAGACCCAGCCTCCATCAGGTTAGGAGCTTTGGTATTTTTTCCATATCTATATTTCCACAGTTGACAGCTAGGTGTCAACAATCCAAAGCCTAAGGATCCCTTTTTTAGCAGGCACTAGGTGTACATCCCTACTAATTAGCTTCTGTACCTGGACCAATTGATATTCCAGTGTTCTTCTCTTGAACGGCCTCCTGCACTGTGGTAATAAGGGTTTCAAAACTATTATCTAATTTACTTTATAAGCCTTGTAGTAGGGCTTGCAAGAGAGTATGAGGATCCTCCATGGTAAGCTTAGTGTTGAATACTGAATACGCAAATAAACAGCCGAGACACAACTTTCTTACCCTATTCACTAGGGGGGTGATGTTAAGTCCTCGTGGTTAGGCCACTGCCTGAGGTCTCAATGGTCCGGAGCTGGACCTAGTGATCATACACTCTGCATATTCTTATATAATTCGTTTCAGTGTACATAGTACAATCAGCCAATAGGATTTGAGCAACTCTGGTATCGAGAGTTGAAGCTGCGTTAAATATGCTCTACGCTCCTTTTTTGGAGCCTAACGCAGCCTTTATGTGGAATCTCAATACCAGAGTTATTTTTATGGTGCGGCCAGAAAAAAGCCGGCGTTAGCTACGCGGGTCCTTACCGACAAAACTCTAAATCTAGCCGTTAGTGTTTTTTATTTTTTGTAACTTAGTGTTTTTTATTTTTGTAAAATAGCATATATTTTTTTGGTAATTTAGTAATTTTCTATTGTAGATTTAAATAATTTGAGTAGGGTTAGGTTTTTAAATATGTAATATAGTTAATTTAATTTGTAGTTTAATGTAATTTTAGTATAATAGGGTAGGTTAATTAATAGTTTAATATAGTTTAATGTAATTTTAGTATAATAGTTAGGGTAAGTTAATTAATAGTTTAATATAGTTTAATGTAATTTTAGTATACTAGTTAGGGTAAGTTAATTAATAGTTTAATATAGTTTAATGTAATTGTAGTATAATAGTTAGGGTAGGTTAATTAATAGTTTAATATAGTTTAATGTAATTGTAGTATAATAGTTAGGGTAGGTTAATTAATAGTTTAATATAGTTTAATTTAATTCTACAGGTATGTTTTCATTTATTATAAGATAGGGATGTTGTAATTTTAATTTAAAGTTTGGGGGTTGTTAGGTTTAAGGGTTAATAGCTTAATTTAGTTTAAGGGGATGTGGGGGCCTGGCAGTTTAGGGGTTAATAGGTTTAGTTAATGGTAGTGATGTGGGAGGCCAGGGGTTTAGGGGTTAATAATTTTATTACAGTCGTGGCTGGGTCCGGGATCGGCGGGATAGGGGTTAATAAATATTATTTAGCTTGCGGCGATGTCGGGGCAGCAGATTCGGGGTGTTTAGACTCAGGGTTTATGTTAGGGTGTTAGGTGTAAACGTAATTTGTTTTCTACCATAGAAATCAATGGGATATCTGGCAGCATCGAACATGAGCTTTTGCATCTTTTAGACTCCCATTGATTTCTATGGCATCCGCGGCCTTCAGGGTGGCGGATTGAAAACCAGGTACGCTGGGCTGCAATAGTGGCGAGAGTACCGGTTAGAAATTTGTTAACTTGCAAAAGGTGTCAGATAGTGCCGAATTTGAACATCTGTAATGACGTAAGCATCGATCTGTGTCGGATTGAGACCGGCGGATCGTATGTTACGTCACAGATTTCAAATTTTGACGGTCTGTAGGCTTTGATAAATAGGTCGGATCAAGCTCGCCACAATTACGCTGTGGAATTCCAGCGTATTTCAGGTTGACGGCTTGATAAATATCCCCCTCTGTGTTTATGTTAGGGTGTTAAGTTTTAACATAACTTCCTTTTCCCGATAGACATAAATGGGGTTGCATAAAACTTTCTCTCCATTGATGTCTATGGGGGAAAAGTGCACAAGCACGTCAAGTCAGGCCTTGGGTTTTGTGCGGTATGGAGCTTATCGTACCATACCACACAACAAAATAATGTTTTTCAGTAACTTGTAATGGCAGCGCAATGGAAAGTGCGATAACGCTAATTTTTTTGTGTTATTTACGCACCCAGTATAACGCAAAACTTGTAATCTTGGTAATTATTTGATAATAATTCTCATGTCTGAAACCTCAATACATATTGAAAATAGCCATAGTGTATCAATAAATTCAATAATAGCTGTAATTAAATAATTAAAATTAAATATTACAACCATTAAATGCAGAGTTTGGATGTGTATGGGCTGCAACTACCGGTTCTTTAACCCCAAAATACTATCATAAATTATATTTTATATGTGCGAAATCATCCAGATTGGTTATATTTTTATGTAAGACCCTAGTATCTCCTCTAAAAACAACTCTTTTTGGTACTTACCATGGTTTTGAAAGGCCGCATCTACATTTTTCACAATACCTGGAAAGCCATCTTTTATTTTTTTAGGAGATTTTGAGTCCATTCTGTATCTGGAGTGGTCATAGCTAAAACAGAAAATAACAGTCAGTAATTTGAATACATCCTGATGTGTGAAATGACCAGTAGTAATTTACAAATATTGAGTTACACATAGCTACACAATATAGTGTAGAAATCTATACCTCAGCAAGTGAGATTATGGTTTGCAAGTTTAATCTGTATACCATAATGTTTTCTATGTGTAAAGGCTATGACAAATAGCTGCAAGTTTAGGCTTTATGATATCTATATAATAAGAACTTTCTTTATGTTAAGTGCTACATAAGTGGATTTTCCCTTCATCCCTTTATTTTAACAACTAAAGCAAAAGACACATAGATTAACCCTTTGGCTGCTAAGCCATTTCCCACCTGGGTGCTAATATTTTTTTTTATTATTATTTTTGCAATTTTTGAAAACTTTTTTTTTTTTACTTTTTTTTTTTTTACAGACCCCCAACACTGTTGGAAAGGTTAGGTGATTACCTTTCAAACAATGGGTCTTGGGGGTCTGTAGCTGCTTAGATGCCTGAGATACAGGCTTCTAAGCAGCATGCCCCCTCCTCCTATACTTAACATTATTAAGTATAAATAAAGTTGCGAGGTGACGTCATCACGTAATTGCGCGTGACGTCACCGCGCAACACGTGAAGCCCCGGCGATGCCTGTCATTCTACAGGCACGATCGCCAGGGTTGGGAGCAGCAAGGAGCCCCCAGATCTCCCTCAAGGTGGGAGAGTGCTCATGACAGCTCTGAGCCGTCATTAGCACCAGAGTGAGAAACTCTGTGACGGCTCAGAGCAGTCATTAGCACTCAAAGGGTTAAAGGGACACCAAAGTTAAAATTAAACATTTGTGATTCAGATAGAGCAGGTCATTTACTTCCATCATTAAATTATACAGTCTTTTTATAGGCACACAGAGGCACCAGTCCCTTCTGAAAATGTGCAAGAGTTCACTGTGCATACATATATAAGTTTGGGATTTGCTGATGGTTGTCACATGATACAGGGGGCAGGGGAATGGAAGAACTTTTTCAAATGTGTCAGAAAAAAAATATTGCTCATTTGAAATTCAGAGTGATATTGCATTGTCTCTTATTAGGCATTTGTTGAGTGTGCATTTCTACAGTATTAAATGTTTTTTTAAAGGAACACTATAGTCAAAAATAAACTCTCATCATGATTTAGATAGAGCACATCATTTTAAACAACTTATTAATTCTCTTCCATTATCAAAATATGCTCAGTATTTTTAAATGAACACTTTCTGAGGCACGAGCTCCTACTTAGCATGTGCAAGAATTCAGAACATATACGTATATGTATTTTGTGATTGGCTTATGGCTGTCACATGATGCAAGAGGAAGGAAAAAGGAACTAACTTTTACATTTGTAAGAAATAAATCTACTACTCATCTAAAATTCTTTTGTGTTGTCTTTTTATTATGCATTTGTTAATTATGCAATTTTACTTTATTTACATGGTTCTTAAAGGCATACTGAACCCAATTTTAAGCAGCTTTCTAATTTACTCCTATTATCAATTTTCTTCATTCTCTTGGTATCTTTATTTAAAAAAGCAGGAATGTAAGCTTACGAGCCAGCCCAACTTTGGTTCAGCACCTGGGTAGTGCTTGCTGAGTGGTGGCTAAATGCAACCTACAATCAACAAGCGCTATCCAGGGTCCTCAACCAAAAATGGGCCGGCTCGTAAGCTTATATTCATGCTTTTTTAAATAAAGATACCAAGAGAACAAAGCAAAGTTGATAAAAGGAGTACATTAGAAAGTTGCTTAAAATTGCATGCTCTATCCGAATCATGAAAGAGAAAAATTTGGGTTCAGTATCCCTTTAAATCTTGCAGAAAGGGGGGCGGAGCTAGCCTAGCAAAGGAAGCAGACGTGCTGTGTCTGAGCTCTTACAAAAGTTGGTTCATTTTGCACATTAAAAGTGCTTTAATGTAATATTTTAAACAGCTAAAGGCATCTCTGAACAGCAAGAGATTTGAGGTATCGAGCGGATAAGAAATTTCTGCCTCAGCAAGCAATTAACAAGAATTACCGGAACGGACCCTCCAGCTACCTATTAACTGATCCGGAGTCCGGAGAATCTATAATCCTCCCTACCTGCGCTACAAACAGTCAAGGCGGACAAACAAGGAAACCCCGGTGAGATACAAATACACAGAGGGGCACACCTGGGAAAAGTCGTACTCGGAGGCGGTAAAAAGGCGCGAAACAGCGCCATTGCCCAGGGACGTCATAGACAGATACCGGAAGAGAAGGTGGGGGTGAGTTCTGTGATAGACGCCTGACAGGGAAGCTGGGTGCTGGATTGCGGTGGGAGGTGAAGCAGAGCACAAGCGCTCACGCAATACAGCAAAAGTGCAAGCTGGGTGCCGACATAAGGGTACATGCTGAACTGACTTAACGCTTCTTACAAGGGTACTCAGACAGTTTAGAGGTACTAGAGAATCTGGCCAAAATAACCGCACCACTGCTGTAAAGACAAAACAAGGGGGGAGCGGAGGAACAGCTACCTGAAAGTCAATTCCTACAGCTACTCTAAACACACAAAGTTAATAATAAAAAGGAAAAGGGTTATTAGCTCTCTATACTCTAAACACTATCTCTCCAATATAGCACAGTGTAGGCCTCTTGGAAGCTTCCTTACACAGCCTAATTACAACACTGACCCCTGCTGGAAGTATTAAGATCTACCTGCAGTATTTTCTCAGCAACAGGGCACATCTAAATGACAGTTTCACAGTGGAGATTGGTGTTTTCTCCTGCCTGATCCCCTCTCATCACCCTCCCCCCCCCCCCCTTTCCTGTCAGACTGGAGTGCTGACAGGTCATATCCCACATACCTTTTGCCGTGATCATCCTGTGAGGATAATTTCCCTGGGGAGAGGGGAGATACCACCCACAGTTTTACAATTTTAGCCTACAGTCTGCACCGGAGTTCCTATACTCTGGAGAGAGGGTAGTCACTAATCTACCCTATTTAAACACTGCCCCTGGAACAATATTTTAATACAGTCACCTGTGATATAAGAGCCACAAAGTTATCTGCACAATACACACAGTGTCTTATAACTGCTGAAAGTAGTCTGATAACCGTATTGGAGAAAATAATGTGAACAACTACCTAATTACTTTAGGGGGATCTGAAAATTCCACGCCATAATGCTCGCAACATCGATATGAGTCACAACATGTACTGAGAAGGAAAACAAAACCTCTTGTCCACTTAAATGATCTAACTGCCTGTCTGAACAGTATATAGATGAGTCTAAATGGTCAATTCTTTTGAGCAGGGCCTCAGTTTATACACCTAGTTGCCCAACCTGTAAGAACAACTCCAACTAGCGGTGACATAGATCCTCCCTCCTGCATTGTATATCCATCTCAACTTTATCTTCTCTACAACACCATGGCCTCTAAAAGACCCACAAAAGGAGATAAAACAATAAAATCTACACCTGTGTCCACTTTCTTTAAAAGTTCTCAAACCAATAAACAGCAAACAGATGCAGAAATGGAAGAAGAGTCTGACATTGATTCTCAACTAGCACCACCAGACAAAAGCCCGCTAACGAAAGCGGATCTCAGAAATTTGGTATCCAAGAAAGACATCGCAGACAATTTTGAAAAGTTATGGGGGAAAATTGACTCTGTACACTCTTCTGTCACCAATAGCCTTTCTGATATCAAATCTGACTTGATGGAGCTGGGTAACAGAATTGAGACACTTGAAGATCAAAAAGACGCCATGGTAGAACAAATGGATGAAATGTCTCAGACCGTGTCATCTCAACAAGAACTACTGGAAGAATTCCAGGATAAATTGGAGGATATGGAAAACAGATGCAGAAGGAACAATATTCGCCTCAAAGGGGTTCCAGAGGAAGTGAGCCCTGCAGAAATCCCAGCCTACCTCACTCAACTTTTCATGCAGATTACAAACTCCCCGGCTGACTATGTCTTCCATGTTGAAAGAGCACACAGGGCATTAAAAGCCAAACCCAAAATAGGGCTCCCCCCAAGAGACATTATAATCAAGCTAACCTTCTTCCCAGACAGAGAAATTTTTTTGCAAGCGGCCAGGAAACATCCTACATACAAACATCAAGGCAACGTGATACAGTTTTACCAGGATCTTAGTGTCCGGACATTACAAAGGAGGAGCGCCCTTCGTCCTCTCACTACTCTACTCCGGAAGCACCAGATTTTATACAGATGGGGATTCCCATTTGCTTTACATATAACAAAGGACTCTAAAACCATTACACTTAAAGATCCAGAAGACATACCTGAAATTTGTAAGATCTTGGCTTTGGAGACACCTATAATCCCAACCACAGCGCTGAATCCAGAGAAGAATAAAGACCCTGACAGACAACCAGATCCGTCTAAATGGCAGACGATCAACCATAAAAAACAAAAAACTAAAGAAACAAGAGGGAAAATTTCATAGATGACAGCTTTTCCATATGGAAGACATGAACGGTGGAATTTCATTTTTCTTAGAGTCTGAGAAGTGGGGAAGTTGACAAAAGGAACACTGAACAAAGATAAGTCTGGGTTACCTTTAAAATTTCTGGTACCACAGTTTTGGGTTCCCTTCCCTGGGAGGCATAGCCCTCTTCACTGACATTCCTTCTCAGAGACTCTTATTAATCTATCATTATAGAGGTTATAAAATGTTGCAGGGCCTTTAGTTTCCCCCAGAGTATAATAATATAAGTTAATTTATTTTCTAATTCATTCTTATGCTAACTCAAAGTTTATTTGTTAGGGGACCTACTGTTGGAGACCCAGAAAGATTGCTTACTATGTTATTAACACTGTATTTTTCTTCTAGCTCCCTCCCCATCCCCAGTGACGACACAGAAAAGTTCACCATATACTTTCCTAAGTACCTACAATCTATACCGTTAGACTTCCAGTCCAGAAAACCACAGGTAAAAAAACTTACTATTGCACCTATCCGCAACAGACACAATAACATGATCCCCAGGATAAAGATATTGTCCCATAATGTAAGGGGGCTAAATACTGACGTAAAACGATGAATGGCAATGACACAATACACCTCCCTGCATGCCAACATTTTATTTCTTCAAGAGACTCATCTACTTAACGACAAAATTCCAAAGTATTGGGCGAAACACTTCAATTCCCATTATCACTCCACAACAACAACTAAAAAGAGAGGCACATCTATCCTTATACACTCCTCACTTAATTTCACAAAGGAAGAGGTAATTGCAGATACTGAAGGAAGGTATATAATAGTAAAGGGTAGAATATTAGACACAGAAATTACTCTTTGTAACGTTTATGCACCAAACGAAAATCAGCATAACTTCTTTCAGCATATCTCATACTTACTCACACAATGGTCCCATACTAAAATATTTATGGCAGGGGACTTCAATATCACAATGTTAAATATTGAACCCACGGTAAATAGACCCTTAACCAATAAACAAACCAGACATAATCGTATTGTTAAAGCGATACAAGACTCCCTGCTACCTCCATGATAGATACATGGGCCACTTTATATGGCAGGACTAATGACACTACGTTTTACTCGGCACCACAGAAATCTTACATTAGACTGGATTACATATATGTAAGCCAAATTCTGCAACCTCTGTTACACGGCTCACAGATCCATGCTTGTGTATGGTCTGATCACTCGATCATTACGTTACAGCTAGAGGGAATATGTGACCCACATAGAAGTAAGACGTGGACCTTTGATGGGACGTGCACCAGAAATCCCCAGACACACGACAATATACTTAAGCTTCTTACTGAATACTGGAACATTAATACTGGCACAGCAACTAACCCAGGGATCACGTGGGCGGCACACAAAGCAGTATTACGGGGGATACTAATTAAAGAGAAAGCAATACAAACTAGAAAATACAGACAACAACTAAAACAATTCCACACAGAAATTGAGGAATTAGAAAAAAAGCATAAACTTCTTAAAACAACAGCCATTCAGAAAACTCTCCAATTTAAAAAAACTGCCCTAGCTACCCTGCTTCAATCACGAGCCATTAGAGCAAGTCAGAATTTAGAGGCACAATACTTTTTATTCGCAAATAGGCCAGATAGATACATGGCACATAAAATCCAAGAGAGAAGTAGGGCCTCAGTTATCTCCTCAATCGAGACGTCTAATAACTCATTGACCTCACACCCCCAAGAAATAGTAGACACCTTCGCAGCTTATTACGGGGAATTATATGATGGTAGAAAGGTTTCATATGATAAAAAGACAGAGACAGCCTTCTTTAATCAAGACTTATTACAGACTCTTTCTGAGGAACAGAGAGAAACCCTAAATGCCCCTGTATCCTCAATGGAGGTATTTGGGGCCATTAGAGACCTCAAACCGGGGAAGGCGGCGGGACCGGACAGTTTCCCCGGTGAATACTATAAGCTGTTTAAAGTCGCTCTAATCCCACATCTAGTTAAACTCTGTAACTATATTATGGAGGGGGGGGTTGTCCCACCTGAGCTCCTGGCTGCAAAGATAGTAGTAATCCCTATACCAGGGAAGGACCACAAAAAATGCCAAAATTATCGACCCAATATCCCTAATTAATCAGGACCTAAAAATTTTTACTAAAATATTAGCGAACCGGCTTAAACATATCGTTCCCCACCTGGTACACCCAGATCAGGTGGGTTTTGTTAAAGGGCGGGAAGCCCCGGACAATATACGCAAAGTAACTAACTTGATACAGACCCTGACAGAATCAAAAACGCCTTCTCTGCTCCTCTCGTTGGATGCAGAGAAGGCGTTTGATTGCATTGACTGGGGGTATATGTTCTTAGTATTACATAAAATGGGGTTTGAGGGAGCCTTTATGAAAGCATTGAGGGCCATCTATTCTGCGCCGGGAGCTCAGGTCTCATCAGCGGGGTATAAATCCCAACCCTTTCCAATTCGCAATGGAACTAGACAGGGGTGCCCTCTGTCACCATTGCTTTTTGCCCTATGTATAGAGCCCCTAGCTGCTAAAATACGCTCGCAGATAGATATCACAGGACTTAAGACAAATAATTCAGAACATAAAATGGCCTTATTTGCGGACAATATACTTTTGACTTTGACGAATCCCCTGGTATCATTGCCCACTCTCCACCAAACACTAGACACATTTTCATCTATTTCGGGATTTAGGATAAATGCAGAGAAATGTGAAGCTCTTCCCATAGCAATGCCTCGACAGACACAAGAGTTATTAGAAGCAAATTTTAACTTTAAATGGTTGAAGCATACTCTAAAATACCTAGGAATCTATCTCCACTCTTCCCCTTCATTGCTGTACAAAGTAAACTACCCTCCGCTGTTCAGACAGATTAGGAAATACATATCAAAATGGAAGCATTACAAGTTCTCGTGGCTGGGTAGGGTGGCCTCGGTTAAGATGAATATCTTGCCGAGGATACTATATCTATTCAGAACTCTACCTGTTAAAATGATAAAAACTGACCTAGAGACGATACAAAAGGACATACTAAGCTATATTAGGGGTGACAAAACAAATAGAATAGCGAGAACAGTTTTATATAGACATAAAAACTTAGGGGGTATCGGGGCCCCTAACCTATTAGAATATTATAATGCTGCCAGATTAGCACAAGATAGCCTCTTATTGAAGAGAAACACAGAGGTAATATGGCCTGCTCTAGAGGCGACTCTGGGAGGATGGGACGAGACTGATGCTATACTTTGGGATCCGGAGAAATCACAATCCTCTAGAGTGAAGGATAAACCTTACACCACAGCTCTTACAGTAACCACTTGGAAAAAAGTAAGTAATAAATTTAAGCTTTTACCAAAATACTCATTATATATCCCAATGAGATATATCTTGCCTGATGAACTCAGGGCTCAAATACAGAAATGGGAAAATAAGGGACTGTACAGAGTAGCAGACTTTATGGAAGGCAGAACTATACTCTCATTTAATCAATTGCAGACAAAATTGAACCCCCTTAAACTTCATTGGTATTTATATTTACAGATACAATCCGCAATGCACTCATATATTAAAAAACCCAGAGATGGCCACACAACACCATTAGAAGACATGAGTAAATCAAAGGACCGCACTAGACGCACCATATCCATTCTATATATAGCAATACAAGATTCACAGACCGCGTCCAAATTTACTTATTAGTAAAGACAACAAAGAATGGGAATTAATATTTCAAAATGCAGACAAAGGACTCCTAAGTGTGGACCTTAAAGAAAATATTACTAAGACTATACATCGATGGTACCTGACACCCACTAGAACGGCCCATATGCATACACAGGGAAACCCATTATGTTACAGAGGGTGCGGTGAAAGAGGTACATATAGGCATATGTGGTGGGACTGTGGAGTAATCTCAGGTCTATGGAAACAACTGTCTTCCTTCCTTAGCCGAATCTTGAACGAAAACGTGGACCTTACAATTCAACAGGCCTTGCTGCACATTCCCATCAATAGACTTAATAAACACATAAATACATTTATTAGGATTTTATGTACAGTCACCCGGACATGCATAGCCAGGTACTGGAAGACAGGTGGTCCCACCTGGACAGAGATTTACAACAAAATTCAGTACACATATAACATGTACGATTTAGCATCCAACACCTTAGACAATAAGGAAGCAGTCCAAGCGATATGGTACTATTGGATAGTGAAATGAACGGTAGACATATGGAACTAACGGAACAACTAAACTTAGGTGACCAATCTGAACACTAACACACATATTTATAGCAGTTAGTACAACAAACACTGAGATAGGATGTGCCGTCACTCCCCTTCCCCGTCCCCTCCCCATCTGATCCTTGATAACCTATTCTACCTAACCTTACCTTCCTTTGAGGTAGTGAGGTAGTATTCTCTACGAACTTAATAGTATGTAACTTGAGTGTTTTGGCTCAGATCCATCTAAAAGTGTTGGAAGGGTTCAGCAGAGAGCAAGCTATCTGTCAGATACATGAACTGTACTATCTCTGATGGAGAATTGCACGACAGTATAAAGGAAAAGTATTTAATCTTTAAATGCTGACCCTCCAAAGTTATGTAAATTTCAGTAGAAATGATTGAGATGTCATTAGAGTTATTAAATGTAATATTTGTTGTTTAGAAATGATTAAGTAGAAGCCTACACTCTGGATCCCATAATCATTGAGATCGCTGCAGAGGAGGGTATATCTGTTTTTGTTTTTGTAAATGTTTATTATTTCTGATAAATAAATAAAAAATATTCAAACATAAATCTTGCAGAAAGGCTTATCTTGAATACCAGCTTGTCTACTATAAGAATCATGATGATAATTAGGTGAAGTTTGGTAGGAAATGTGTAAGGCTAATTGTATAATTTGTTATTATTAATTAATCACAAAAGAATGTTGTAAAATTAACCTATGAACATTTTTTATAAGAAAAATATTCATGTCTATTTAGTTCTACTAAAGCTGAAATTTTAGGTACCACCCTGTACTGAGGTTTCTGCACCTATAAAGAATACAGCCCTCTACTAAGGTTTCTGCACCTATAGATTAAAGGGACAGAAAATACCTTGTAATTACAATACATTTCTATTGTGTTGCTGCAGAATAACATATCAGCCAAGTCGTTTTACTGCAATTATTTATCAATAGCAAAACTCCACCCAACATTTGCCTTATTCAGAGGAGCCAATCTGGACCTTAGTCTGCAGACACCAAGGCTAGGCACAGTCATATTGTTAGTGTAAAGTACATTTGCTTGCAGTTATTATCAGCTAAACCAAAAAAAGGGAAAGGTATGTAGCCTTGTTAAGCCAGCAGGATACCTTTTATATAAAAATCTCAAGGAGTCTACTCTCCTGTTAAAAAAAACCCTGAATATATGCATGCATGACATCAATGTTTGTTGATAAATGTAAAAACAAATCAGAATAGAGCTGGTATTTAGACAATATGGGGCCAATTTAACAAGCTGTCAATTGGCCCCAATGCAGCTGTTTCCGCGTGAGCCTTCAGGCTTGCCAGAAACAGCAGTTAAGAAGCAGCGGTCCTAAAACCGCTGCTCCTTAACTCCTACACCTCCTCTGAGGCTGAGGACATCAATCCGCCCAATATATGGTCGGGTTGATTGACACCCCCTGCTAGCAGCCGATTGGCCACAAATCTGCAGGGGGCGGCATTGCACAAGCAGTTCACCAGAACTGCTTGTGCAATGTACGCTGTCGGCATTCAGCGTTGTCTGTCGGACATGATACGTTGAACAGATCATGTCGGACAGACACTTGATAAATCAGCCCCTAAGTATAAATACTGTTCCTACTGCTATCTAGAGTGGCAATAACATTCAAAAGAGGTTTAATGAGGTTTTCTAGTTGTCGAGCCTGACAAATACTCTCAATGCCAGTACAGTTACACATACTGTAAAGATGTTAGAAAACCACACAATAACTAGATTTTTTTTGTTTTTAAATTTGAATGTCATCAAATTTAAAAAACCCCGAAAAATAGCGTAAGATCATGATGGTTATAGCACCTACTGATGTAACTGGTGCTTAGTCAATAAATACTGGTAGAATTCTTAACGTCCGTAAT
Organism: Bombina bombina; assembly: GCF_027579735.1. Lineage (NCBI taxonomy): Eukaryota > Metazoa > Chordata > Amphibia > Anura > Bombinatoridae > Bombina > Bombina bombina. The sequence goes on along the minus strand of NC_069501.1, from coordinate 1,165,009,272 downwards.
CATTGCTTCTTTTTATGCATAACTACCGGCAATAACTGACTAGGTTATCATAACAAACATTCCTTATAGATGCATCAACTTCAATAGACTATAGTTAATTTAGCATTAAACATGTAAGAACATATTTTGCTTTATAAACTCTGTATACATGAAGAATATAATCCACTAACCTCCAGTACTTATCTCCAACAAAGAAAATTGCTTTCCTTTCTTCTTTGATATAGAATGCAGCATCTATTTTTTTAACTGAATTTGGAAAACCAAATATGGAGATGTCACGAGGGTATCCCCATACTGTTTTGAAACCTTTTGTAGCCCAATATCGGCGACCTAGGCAAAAGGAACATATTTCATTTACACAAGTAGTCGCTACTAATTATGTTTTCAGATCATTTTTACTAACACCTAGTGGGTCTACATGTTTAAGCAACAATTGCAAAATCATGCCTATGTATCTGATTTTAAAACATATAGGGCCAGATTACAATACAGATGGAGCGTAAAATTGTGCTTTCGCAAGCGCAATATTTGCGCTCCACTTATTAATACCGGCGCACACAAATGTGTGCGGGTATTACAGGTTCAGCGTAATGCAAACATGACCTCGCGTTCACATTGCATTGAAGCTTTGCGCTTCCATAGGCTCCAATGGGGAGCCTGATTTTCATGTTGATAGTCGCGGCAGATAACCTAGTTCAGCAAGGGGTTAAGTCGCACAGCAATGGGCAGCAAAGTTAAAATATACTGTATGTATATATATATGAATATATACATATATATGTGTTTATTTGTGTATATACGCATATTAACACATAAATTTATATGTATAAAAGCATCTACATATATATTTTTTTTGAGTAATAACACTTTCCCCATAGACCACAAGGCAATTTTTAGTGCCGTTTTTTTCTCACACCCTACATCCGCAAACTTTAAGCCCTTAAAACTGCATTGTGCAGTTATTATTTAAAAAATATATAACTGCTTCGTTTTTATTATTTTAAAAAGCAACACTACACTTTATTTTGGGGGCAATTGGAGGACATTTTTAAAATTAAACAGAGGTCTGACCTCTGGTTAATTTCCGGAGCGCTAATTGTATACCACAAGCTTGCGATAGCATTAACCAGCCACTTGTAATGGCTGGTTCTATAACATGCGCCCGCAAACGGGCAAATTTGCCCATTTACAGGCACACGTTAATTTAGCCCTCCACTTTAATCTAGCCCATAAGTAGGCTATGAACTGCTTCTACCCTCTGACGGAAAGATTTGACTCATGTTTCAAATCTGTTCATAGATTTAAACATTTTATATTACAAATCGCAAAGGGCTAGATTACGAGTGGTGCGCTAACTGTAGCGCAGGTGGGATATCTTTTTTTTAGGCTTCGTAGAGCGTCTTCAGCCTCTCTAGCCTCACCAGGACTGGTGAAGCTAAGGAGGCTGAAGACGCTCTAGGGAGCCTAAAAAAAACCAGATGTTGCACTTGCGCTACAGTTAGCGCACCACTCGTAATCTATCTAGCCCAAAGTGTTTAATGTTCCATTAATAAATAACTTTGTAGAAAGTGATGATAAATAATATTATCCACCTCTAGTAACTTAGTAGCTATGCTGTCCTACAGTTCTGTGCTCAGCATACAGGTTCTACACTCTGGTTAATTTTCTAAAAATGCCCCAAATGCCTCCATTTTCATTAACAACTACTGCACTAGGCAGTTTTTAGGGGTTAAAAGAAGCGGTTGTGGTTGTGTTAGAAAAAAAAACCCGACAATGGAAAGTGCCTTTACATTGCGGTCTATGGGAACTGTGTGTTCCCTTTAAATATATATGTATATGCTGATATAAATATATATTTATATGTTAATATGTGTATATACACATATTAACACATAAATATATATATACAGGTAGCCCTCAGTTTACGCTGGGGTTAGGTTCCAGAAGGAATGGTTGTAAATCGAAACCGTTGTAAATTGAAACCCATTTTATAATGTAAGTCAATGGGAAGTGAGGGAGTTAGACTCCAGACCCCTCTCTAAATTGTCATAAGTAACACCTAATACATTATTTTTAAAGCTTTGAAATGAATACTTTAAATGCTGAACAGCATTATAAACCTAATAAAATAATCACACAACACAGAATATATAATTAAACTAAGTTAAATGAACAAAAACATTTGCTAAACAGCATTATAACCCTAATAAAATAATCACACAACAGAGACTTTACTTGCATTTTTCTGCAAACAGTTCTTTCTATGCATTCCAATCTGGACTGATTTATTGACAGGAAGATCTTGTTCCTTTGAAATCTGCTTGATAGCTCAGGTCTGGTTAATTTCAGCTTGCTTGGCTTGCATATCTTTGCTGCAACACAAGCGGACAGCTCTACCTACTGGCTATTTTAATCAATGCACTGCTTCTCAATGCTTTTCAATAGCAGTCACATGACTGAAAAAAAGGTTGTTATTCTGAAACGGTGCAAATTGAACCGTTGTAAACCAAGGGCCATCTGTATCATATATATGTATAATTGCTGGCCATCGCTGCGTGACTTACCCCCTTCGCTGCGCTAGTTCTCATGCTGTGCCTGACGGCATGAGAATGAGGCTCCCATTGGAGCCAATGGAATCGTGCTCTCATGAGTGCAATGCTTCTGTGCGATGCGAATGCAAAGTCACGTTTGCATTGAACCTAACTTGTAATACCAGCGCACATTTGTGTGCACTAGTATTACTCAGTTGATCACAAATATCGCTTTTGCGGAAGTGATATTTTGCGCTAAACTTGTAATCTAGATCTTAATAGGTTACATGCTATAGATTAGCAATTAAACACATTTATTTATTTTTGCATGAAAATTGTAAAAGCTGGTTACATTTTAACTGATATTAGCAGGAAGTACACGTAACATACTTCAGTGTTCGGTCTAATTGGATAGGCACAAAAAAACATAGTTTTGCTTAACACAGTTTTAGTGTAATAAATGCTTAAAGGGACAGTACATTGTAAAATGTTTTTTTATATTAATGTATATTAATGTATTTTCAATGACTTGTTATACCAGCTGTTGAGTATAAAATGTATGAGAAATTGCATTTTCAGGTTTATTTGTGTATATTACGTAGCTGCTTTTGTGCTTTTAAACCACAGCCTTTTACAATGGGTTGAGTTTCAGGTAATATCAGATCTCATACAGAGCTTGATAAATTGACCCCATTGAGAGAACAATGGAAAATGATCATGTTATTACTTAACTATCCTGCACCCCACTGGGAGTGTCTTTTTTTCTGCTGACTGTGTTTACTTAGGGTATTCAATAGCTGAGACTAGGGATGGGCGAATGTTTCGCAACATTCGAAAAATTAAATGAATTTTAACACATTTGTTTGTTTGAATCGAATTTTGAATGTTTACATAACATTCTAACATTCGAGTTTAGAATGTTCAGTTTCGAATTTTATGATTACATTCAAAAATATTTGTTTCAAAAAATTTGAATTTATATATTTGTAATAGTATTTCTAATGCTTTCTTTAAATGTAATATTCGAATTATGCTATATTCGAATTAAAAAAATTTGAATTGATATATTTGTAATAGTATTTCTATAATGCCTTTTTTAAATGAAATATTCGAAATATACAATATTCGAATTAAAAAAAATTGAATTTATATATTTGTAATAGTATTTCTATAATGCTTTCTTTAAATGTAATATTCGAATTATGCAATATTCGATCGAAATAGAAACATTCAAATTAATATATTTGTATCTATTATGTATCAATTTACTAGATTCCCTACCACATGAACTATTGAACTTCTGAATAGTATTTGTTAAATAGAATGTTAAATTTGAAATTTTGAATGTGGACATTCAATCTAATTATAAACATTCAAATTCGAAAGTGACATTCGAAAACTGTAAATAGCATTCGATTATAGAATTTTTAAGAATATTCGTTCGTATCAACATTCGGATTTGTAATTCGAATTTCGGTAATAACATTCATTCTAACATTCAAATTCGGAAATTTACACATTCGCCCATCCCTAGTTGAAACTCCAGTATTAAAACTTTCAGTATAGGTTGGGAAACCACAGGCTAAATCAGCTATTTCAAAGGCCAAAATAGGGGTAAAGGAGCTACTTGTAAACAATTCAAAACACTCCACCAGGCAAAATGGATCATTGGGAAGAATTTAAATGGGAGAACATTTTTGGGTGAACTGTCCTTTTTAAGATGAAAATATTCCGTCTTTAGTATTTACATGTATTGTATTTCATGTTACCTCTAAAGAGATACACAACATCTCTCTCTGGTGCTTCATAAGCTGCATCAACTCTTTCAATACTCGGCCAGACAGAATTAATTGATATTGCTTTCACATCAGGTAATTGGGAGTTTTTCCTCCAAAAGATCCTTAACAGAAGAGAATTGTATCTATTAGTTTAATTTAAAAATATTCTGGGTGTAGGAAAATGTAATCAGTTACATTATGTCCCTATTACAATCAGTAAGAGTTTGCTATGCAAATACATCACATACACCTTGGGTGTTTGTTTTTGGCTTTGTTTTCTGAACCATTCCAATCCATTTGAATAGTGGAAAAGTTTCCTGTGGTACAAATCTATAGCTTCTATTATGTAGTTAAGTAAATGTATAAATATGTGTGTGTTAAAAAGAATTTTCTGTGAACTTCATGGTGTTTGTACAGAAGGAAGCTGCCTGCAACTGTTGAATCATGTGAGGTATTTATTTTACATACATTACACGTACATGCCTACACACACAGTACTCATGCAACGCTATATACTATGGGTAACAGTTTGGCGCGAGAAATCAAATGTTTAAAAGGAACAACTTGTTAGTATGTAACAGAAAGCATGATTAAGTGACATATGGTCACAAAACGTTGCTTGTTTTAACTTGATCTTCAATAAAAGATACTTTTTATACCTACAAGTGCTGGTGAATTACATGAATACTACTATATAAAACATGTACTCTCTGTGCTTATTGGAAATGTAAGATTATGAAAGAGAGTGATAGTGAAAGGGGCCTCTGAGTGAGGAAGTGAGAGTGAATAAAATCAGAAAGGATGAGTGAGAGGAGGGTTAATTGAAGGATAAATGAGATGAGGATAGCATAAGGAAAGAAACGAGTAAGTCATAATTAATGCAGGACTAAAGTCAAGATCCAAGCACTCTCCATAAGCTCCCTGAATAAACATAAATGCTCTAAATTTAACCATCATAAAAATGCATTCCTAACAAGAGTGTTATCAAGTGTTTAAACATTTGATTTGCTACAACTAAGAAAAATCCATTGTGGGCTCAAATTATAAACAATGTATTTAGTATAAGTTCAAAAAACACATTTACAGAATGCACAACACAGTAGCTGTCATAGGACATCCACAAGATGAGGTTACAGAAGATTCACCTATATGGTGTACATTTTAGGACATCCTTCCTCTCTCCCCTAAAACACCATCTTTCCTCATCCCTCATCTCAAACTCCATCAGTCATCCACTGAAACTCCATGCTCCCTCCTTTAAAACTCCATTATGCCTCAGGTATCAGACATCAGGTATCAGGACTCAGATGTCAGATATCAGCTATCAGGTGTCAGGCATCAGGTGTCAGATATCAGTTGTAAGGTGCCAGGCATCAGGTGTCAAACCTCAGGAGTCAGGTGTCAGACATCAGGAGTCAGGTGTCAGACATCAGGTATCAAGAGTCAGGTGTCAGAAATGAGGTGTCAATATTCAGAGGTTTATATAGTACAAGCTGAGCTGTTTCTTTTTTTAATCTTTTTTTATCTACTTTATAGCAATATATAATCACAAACATTTGTGTTTGTGTTTTTTCTTTGTTTGTTTTTTTACTACATGTGAAAGAAAACATTTTGGGCCAGATTATGAGCAGAGAGCAAAATATTGCTTATGCAAGAGTGATATTTGCGCTCCACTCAGTAATACCAGTTCACGCAAATGTGCGCTGGTATTACAAATAAAGCGCAATGCAAACGCGACCTTGCGTTCACATAGAATGTAAGCTTTGCGCTCACAAGAGCGCGCTTCCATAGATTCCAATAGGAGCCTCATTTTTAAAATGAACCATAGATCTGATCACTGGTTAATTTTATGAGCATTAATTGGTACCGTGAGCTCGCGGTAGCATTAACCAGCCACTTGTAATGGCTGGTTCTTAATTGTGCGCAGGTGAACCGGCAAATTTAACCATTTACGGGTGCACAATAAATTAGCACGCTACTTGTAATCTAGCCCTTTATAGTTAAACCAATTTTAAAAAAAAAAATATATATATATATATATATATATATATATATACTGTATATGTTCATAATGTATTTGCATTGTTTTTTGTTTTTTTGTTTTTTCTCAAGCAATCCCATCAAATATGAAAGACATCATATTGTCTGAGAGTTGATACCTGATGTCCGACACCTGAGGCATGATGGAGTTTTGAAGAAGGGCGCATAGAGTTTCAGTGGATGACTGATGGAGTTTGAGAAGAGGGAGGAGGAAGGATTGTGCTTTAGCGGAGAGAGGAAGGATGTCCTAAAATGTACACCGAAAAAAAAAAAACCTAGTAAGTAAAACAAAGAAGAAAGGGACAGTCAAGTCAAAGCTAAACTTTCCTGATTCAGATAGAGAAAAAGAGCACACAATTTTAAACAATGTTCCAATTCACCTACTGACACAAAATGAGTTACATACTTAAAGGGACAGTCTACATCAGAATTTTTTTATTGTTTTAAACGATAGATAATCCCTTTATTACCCATTCCCTAAATCTGCATAACCAACACTTTTTACCTATTTGATTACCTTATATCTAAGCCTCTGCAAACTGCCCCCTTATTTCAGTTCTTTTGACATACTTACAGTTTAGCAAATCAGTGCTCACTCCTAGGTAACACCACGTGCGTGAGCACAGTGTTATCTATATGACACACATGAACTAACACCTCTAGTGGTGAAAAACTGTCAAAGTAAGAATACCAAGAAAACAAAGCAAAATTGGTGCTAAAAGTAAAATGGAAAGTTGTTTAAAATTACATGCCTTATCTGAATCATAAAAATGTATTTTGTAATAGACTGTCTCTTTAAGCTCAACAGTTATATTTAGAAACAGAAAAGAGAGTAACTAATATTACAATGTGGAGTGGAGATAGAGGCAACAATTATTAATATTAAATGTAACCTAAAGTGCTGAAATGTCTGACCCTTTTTCGGATAAGCGCCTTCTATAGCAGATTTTTTATTATTATCATTCCCTTTAATGCATCAATGCTTGAAATAATTCTAAGCTCCTACCAAGACGGGAGCTGTTAATATATTATAATGGTGTGTGATGCTATATTGGACTTCAGCTACTCACGGTATGCACTCAATCACAAGTCTCACACCACTTTAAAAGTAGAAATTATCATAATATTAATCTTTAAATCAAAAGTGATTTTAGCAAGCGATTAAAAAAAGAGAGACATGGGTCTCCAAACGTTTCCCTGGCACGCATTTCACATTAACACTTCTTCCCACTCTGAAGAAGTGTTATTGTGAAACGCGCGTCAGGGGAATGTTTGGAGAACCGTGTCTCTCTTTTTTTAAATGGCTTGCACAAATAACTGTTGAGCTTAAGTGTTTTTAAGTATGTGTGCAGCTATAACTGCATTTATGGAATCTAATAAATAATATGACTTCATCCCACTAATAGGTGCCTAATTAATTAAAATATAAGAATTTGATGGTACTCTTAGTAATTTAAAAATTAACATAGTCCCCTATATAACAGCATATACTGCTCCTACTGAGCATGTGCAAGATTCACAGCATATATGTATATGCATTTTGTGATTGGCTGATGGCTGTCATATGATGTATTAGGAAGGAAAATGTATATAACTTTGACATGTGTAAGAATAAAATCTGCTACTCTTTTGAAATTCAAACTAAGTGCTTTTGCATTGCTCTTAATTATGCATGTATTGATTATACTATTCTACTGTGTTTAGTGATTCTTTAAGTCACTTTGTAATGATTGCAGAAGTAATAAATCAAAGTAATGAATTTACCCATCTTTAAAAAACAGCAAATTATCTCTCATGGTGGTGACTGCATCAAACTCTAACGCTGAGTCACATTTTTTGGGTACTGTAGGATTCTGAAGCTCTGGTTCCTTTGGTTGCTTGGGTGGTTGTGTTGGTTTTGGAGCAGGTTTTCTTGGAGGTTGTGTTGGTTTGGGAGCAGGTTTCCTTGGAGGTTTGGTTGGTTGAGGCTTTGGTTCCGGTTTTCTTGCTCCTTCATGAAAAGGATAAGGTTTCACTGTACAATCATTTAGATTTGCAGCACCACACTAATGACAACTAAAATTAAATACTTGTATTAAAGGGACACTCAAGTCAAAATTAAACTTTCATGATTCAGATGGAGCAGCAATTTTAAATAACTTTCCAATTTACTTCCATTAACAAAATGTGCACAGTCTTTTTATATTTACACTTTTTGAGTCACCAGCTCCTACTGAGCATGTGCAAGAATTCACAGAACATACGTATATGCATTTGTGATTGGTGATTGGCTTATGGCTGTCACATGATACAGACCGCTGCTCCATAACTTGTCTGCCTGCTCGGAGGCAGCGGACAGAAATCAACCCGATCGAATACGATCAGGTTGATTGACACCCCCTGCTAGGGTGGCATTGCACCAGCAGTTCACACAACCTGCTGGTGCAATGATAAATGCCGACAGCGTATGTTGTCGGCATTTATCGATGTGCAGTGGACATGATATGCTACTTCGTATCATGTCCACTCGCACATTTATAAATATGCCCCTAAGGGGTAGATTTAACGAAGGTCGAGCGGACATGATTCGCTGTAGGCATTTAACATTGCACACGCATTTTTTATTTTTTATTTTACTTTTTTTATTGAGGTTTAAAGAATAGAGTACAACATAATCAAACACATGTTATTACAATGATGATACAACAATGATGTCTTCTCATGTGTCCAAGCGCAAATCTATCAGATTTTGGGTCGGCCACTGTACCGCCCCTTAGTATTTGTCTTGTGTAACATATAATCAACAACTTTCCAAATGCGACCTTTATCTATTTATCTTGACTATCTTCCTTAAATTTTCCAGGCTATCTAAATCAGCACTTGGGTCACAAGTCATTTACATTCTATCTACCTCTGCACAAGCATTTCTAGTAAAATGCTTGTGCAATGCCTCCCCCTGCTCAACGGCCGCTAGCAGGACACATCAATCATCCCAATCATATCAGACTGCTGCTTTTTAACTTCTGTTTCAGGCGGCCTAAAACGATGGGGCTATAAAGCAGCATCCGCTGCTTAATAAATGGACTCCTAAGTGCTATTGCATTGTCTTGTTATCATGCATTTGTTCATTATGCAAATATACTGTATTTACTGGTCCTTTAAGAAAATAACAAAAGTGAGTTAACATAAGGACCCCATTTTTCAAGTTGTGTATGCAGCTCTGGGGGTCAATCACTGCAGGCTTGCATGCTTCCTAACCAGTACGCGAGCTATTAGCTGGCGGATGAAATAACCCAGGGTACGTTTGCCACAGGGGGATTGACAACCCCCTACTCGCAGGGCATTGGGCTAGCAGGAGCAGGGGGCAGCATTGCACATGCAAATGATTGTGTAATATTAACTACGCACAGAGTATTGATGCAATACGCTGTCCACATTCTGGGATCTCGGGTGGACAGGTTTGAGTGAGTGAACACTGTCCATCCGATAGCTAATAAATGCCGACCAATTACTTAATTTTCTGACTACGATCAAGCTTTAAAAGCTGCTAAGTGTTTTTGAATTGTATGAAAGAGATATAATATGTTTACTGTCCACCTTGCTGGATAAAGTTGATATAAACAGATCATGCTTTTGAGCAGAAAAACACGCAAATAAGAAGCAGATAAGAAGCATAATTCCTATAATGTATAAACTTTAAGGGTCATTATAGTTGAAAAATTACACAATCTACTTAATTAGAGAAAGCCATTTTTATACCAGGAACCCTCCATCCCCATGTGTTTAACCCCTGCAAGGGAGTTAAATGCATAGTAGAAGCATGGCAGTGCCTAAATGCATGACCCTGCTTAGTAACAGTTGCTGCTGATTCACGAAGCAGTGGTCTGGATGATTGGCACCCCCTGCTAGCGGCAAATGTGCAGGGGGTGGCATTGTATAAGCATTTCACAAAAAAATGCTTGTGCAATGTTAAATGCCAACAGCGTATGCTGGGTATGCTACAGCGAATCATGTCCGCCCAGCACTTGTTAAATCTACCTCCATGGGGTCTATTTAACAAGGGCCAAATAGCCCCTGTTCCCCTTGTTTCTGCGCGTGCCTTCAGGCTCGCCGGAAACAGGAGTTAAGAAGCAGCGGTCTTAAGATGCTCTTTCAATAAAGGATACCAAGAGATTAAAACAAAATTGATAATATAAGTAAATTGGAAAGTTGCTTAAAATGTATTATCTATCTGAACCATGAAAGAAAAAGTTTGGGTTTTGTGTCCCTTTAAGGTGCAATGTATACGATTGGGATGATTAACATGTGTAGGGAGAGCGGTATTGCACAAGCATTTCACACAAAATGCTTGTGCAATGATAATTGCTGACAGCAAAATGCTTGTGCAATAATAAATGCCAACAGCGTATTGATGTCAGGCGGACATGATCCGCTACAGCAGATGATAAATGGGCTCCTTTGCCTTTGCTGTGAACTCATGGGATTTCACTGAAATCTCATGAGATTTCATAGAACTCACTTAAACTGAATAAGACAATAACATGACTGTGCCTGCACATGACAGATGCACACTCCATAGCTTGTCCTGGGACAAGCATCCTGACTGGCTGCTTAAAGTCTCTTTACAGTGGGGTGTGAAAACTTAGGAAATTTGAAGAAAATATCTACCTTTTGTTCAGGTGATATTTTCTAGTCAGCTTTTTACATCAGTTTCAAGTGTGTCAACATTTGGGTATCATTTCCCTTTAAGTACTGGTAACGCCATTAAATGATGGCAGAAGCCAGCAAACAATACCAATACACATGCATACAATAGCAGGACATCTACATCAACATCTGACAGTACCCATATTGCAATGATTATAGTTCTATTTCACTTTAAGGTGTTGGATTGCCGCAGGGCCACTGGATTCTTCTTACCAGTTATTAATGTCATGGTGCCTCTATTTGTTTTAGCTATCCTATTGAGATGATGGTGGAGGTATGAATCAAAATGCCAGCAATAGGGACTAGTTACCTGATAGAGAGTGCCTATAAACAGGAAATTTATCTTGATCCTCCATATAGAAAAGTGGCACAAATAATATGAGCAGCTAAAGTAACTTTATTGCAAATGTAACACAATGGGGCAGGAACAACTATTATTTAAAAAATAAATATATATATATAAATATATATATATATATATATATTATTATTATTATTATTTTTAAATGGCAGCCACCAGAGGGTACTACAGCAGAATGCTATTGAGTGTGGGAAATGTTATTACAAGGAGCAGGGCCGTCTTTAATATTGATTGGACCCTGGGCAAAAATTTTCTTGGGCCCCACCCCATGCAATTTTGCTCTCCACCCCAACATCCCAAAAAACAACTAAATCAATTTTTTTTATTATTATTAGCCCAGCGGTGGATCATCCACTGCTGGGCTAATCATTTAAAAAAAAAAAAAATGCAATATGTGAAACTGGACCTAAGCAGTACTAATAAGTAAATAAATATAAAAATTCCTCCACTGTGGATTCATTTAATATTCTTTTGAATGTGATTCTGGTGTGAGGTTAGCTGGTTAAAGAGACTTAGGGCAGCCAACAGGAGCAAAGCAAGGTAAAGGAGGAAGCATGGAGGTGCAGACAAATATAAGTTTACTGACTGGAACAGCAGAACTACTATGGGAAGCTGTAAAATCTGAGGCAGAGAGAAAATAAAAACTATAAAAATAAACCTTACATTAATGTGTGAAGTATCAGCATGACGCTATACATCAGCCACACCAGCACATGTCGCTTCTTTGCTAGGAACAAGTTCCCTCTCACCCTGAACTAGACAATGCTGCATGGGGAGGGGCGTGTGTGCACTCACTTATTCTTCCCACTGACACCTTTCTACAAAGCACTATTCCCCTAACAAACTTCAGTTAGTTGATCTTAGGGCCACAGCAGAAAGAGCAGGGCTAAGGGGACCAGTAGACTGGATGCTGTCTGTCCAAGGCTGCATGGATACAGTGTGAGATGAGTCACACAGCCTCAAGACTGAAGAGAGCAGTGTATGCAGCTGCACAGATGCTCAAATCCTCATGTGCCTGCCGCTCCAGCTTTCTGCTGCATGCGCCTACAGTCAGCCCTACCCAGAAACAATCCCCACCACCAGAGCAGTTACCTGGTAACAGTGGTAACCCCAGTAGGATCTTTTCTGATGCAGTGGGAAATGGCTGGATGCCGAGTTAGGGCTTTGCATTCAGTGCTGCACAGTGCACATCTAAAACAGCACATGGCACTAGCTTGGCATGTCACATGACACTGGCACGGTCTGGCACAGTTTTTAAAAAAATATATAAGCAGAGTACTTTTGACTGTGACAGTATTAGGACTGAATGTGTGTGTTCCCCATGTCACATCAGCAGTCTGATATGACCCCTCAACAGAGACTGGGCCCAGGGCAGCTGCCCCTTTTGCCCTGTGTTAAAGACGGTCCTGACAAGGAGTAAAGCATTAGCATTTGAGAGGATTTCTGAGTGTGCACTAAACCACTATGCAGACGGCAGATCACTTTAATTTGCAGAGGAGGTAGGACTTACTTATTAAATGTTTTTATTACTTTGTGCAATTTCGGATTGTAACATCAGTGTGGTAGTAGTTGTATGGTGGGGCCAGGGGTCCATAAAAACACATTTTGCTTAGCAATATGCAGCTACATATGCAGCTACAGTCAGCCCTACCCAGAAACAATCCCCACCACCAGAGCAGTTACCTGGTAACAGTGGTAACCCCAGTAGGATCTTTTCTGATGCAGTGGGAAATGGCTGGATGCCGAGTTAGGGCTTTGCATTCAGTGCTGCACAGTGCACATCTAAAACAGCACATGGCACTAGCTTGGCATGTCACATGACACTGGCACGGTCTGGCACAGTTTTTAAAAAAATATATAAGCAGAGTACTTTTGACTGTGACAGTATTAGGACTGAATGTGTGTGTTCCCCATGTCACATCAGCAGTCTGATATGACCCCTCAACAGAGACTGGGCCCAGGGCAGCTGCCCCTTTTGCCCTGTGTTAAAGACGGTCCTGACAAGGAGTAAAGCATTAGCATTTGAGAGGATTTCTGAGTGTGCACTAAACCACTATGCAGACGGCAGATCACTTTAATTTGCAGAGGAGGTAGGACTTACTTATTAAATGTTTTTATTACTTTGTGCAATTTCGGATTGTAACATCAGTGTGGTAGTAGTTGTATGGTGGGGCCAGGGGTCCATAAAAACACATTTTGCTTAGCAATATGCAGCAGTTTATTTATGATTATTTGAAAGCCATGCAGAAATGTTTCCTCCTCAATACACAAATGGTAGGTGCCGTTTTGGCAGATATGAGTTTCTTTTTATTAATATATATATATTTTAATTACATTCCAGTTTACTGCCCCTTTAAGCAAGGACTTTCCAGATGCAAAGAGGCATTTTATCTGCATAAAATGTTATACTCTCAGACTAAGGCCGCCGAACTCCAAATCTAGGCCTTAGTCTGAGAGTATAACATTTTATGCAGATAAAATGCCTCTTTGCATCTGGAAAGTCCTTGCTTAAAGGGGCAGTAAACTGGAATGTAATTAAAATATATATATATATTAATAAAAAGAAACTCATATCTGCCAAAACGGCACCTACCATTTGTGTATTGAGGAGGAAACATTTCTGCGGGCTTTTTTCTGGCCGCACCATAAAATTAACTCTGGTATCGAGAGTTCAAACAAATGCTGCGTTAGGCTCCAAAAAAGGAGCGTAGAGCATTTTTACAGCAAATGCAACTCTCGATACCAGAGTTGCTTACGGACGCGGCCGGCCTCAAAAACGTGCTCGTGCACGATATCCCCATAGGAAACAATGGGACTGTTTGAGCTGGAAAAAAACCTAACACCTGCAAAAAAGCAGCGTTCAGCTCCTAACGCAGCCCCATTGTTTCCTATGGGGAAACACTTCCTACGTCTGCACCTAACACCCAAACATGTACCCCGAGTCTATACACCCCTAGCCTTACACTTATTAACCCCTATTCTGCCGCCCCCGCTATCGCTGACCCCTGCATATTTTTTTTAACCCCTAATCTGCCGCTCCGTAAACCGCCGCCACCTAAGTTATCCTTATGTACCCCTAATCTGCTGCCCCTAACATCGCCGACCCCTATATTATATTTATTAACCCCTAATCTGCCCCCCTCAACGTCGCCGACACCTGCCTACACTTATTAACCCCTAATCTGCCGAGCGGACCTGAGCGCTACTATAATAAAGTTATTAACCCCTAATCCACCTCACTAACCCTATCATAAATAGTATTAACCCCTAATCTGCCCTCCCTAACATCGCCGACACCTAACTTCAATTATTAACCCCTAATCTGCCGACCGGAGCTCACCGCTATTCTAATAAATTGATTAACCCCTAAAGCTAAGTCTAACCCTAACACTAACACCCCCCTAAGTTAAATATAATTTTTATCTAACGAAATAAATTAACTCTTATTAAATAAATGATTCCTATTTAAAGCTAAATACTTACCTGTAAAATAAACCCTAATATAGCTACAATATAAATTATAATTATATTATAGCTATTTTAGGATTAATATTTATTTTACAGGCAACTTTGTAATTATTTTAACCAGGTACAATAGCTATTAAATAGTTAAGAACTATTTAATAGTTACCTAGTTAAAATAATAACAAATTTACCTGTAAAATAAATCCTAACCTAAGATATAATTAAACCTAACACTACCCTATCAATAAAATAATTAAATAAACTACCTACAATTACCTACAATTAACCTAACACTACACTATCAATAAATTAATTAAATACAATTCCTACAAATAAATACAATTAAATAAACTAGCTAAAGTACAAAAAATAAAAAAGAACTAAGTTACAGAAAATAAAAAAATATTTACAAACATAAGAAAAATATTACAACAATTTTAAACTAATTACACCTACTCTAAGCCCCCTAATAAAATAACAAAGCCCCCCAAAATAAAAAATTCCCTACCCTATTCTAAATTAAAAAAGTTACAAGCTCTTTTACCTTACCAGCCCTGAACAGGGCCCTTTGCGGGGCATGCCCCAAGAATTTCAGCTCTTTTGCCTGTAAAAGAATAAATACAATACCCCCCCCCCCCCAACATTACAACCCACCACCCACATACCCCTAATCTAACCCAAACCCCCCTTAAATAAACCTAACACTAAGCCCCTGAAGATCTTCCTACCTTGTCTTCACCATACCAGGTTCACCGATCCGTCCTGAAGAGCTCCTCCGATGTCCTGATCCAAGCCCAAGCGGGGGCTGAAGAGGTCCATGATCCGGTCAAAGTCTTCATCCAAGCGGGGCAGAAGAGGATCTTCCATCCGATTGAAGTCATCATCCAGGCGGCATCTTCTATGGTCTTCCATCCGGAGCGAAGCGGCAAGATCCTGAAGACCTCCAGCGCGGAACATCCATCCGGACCGACGACTGAACGACGAATGACTGTTCCTTTAAGGGACGTCATCCAAGATGGCGTCCCTCAAATTCCGATTGGCTGATAGGATTCTATCAGCCAATCGGAATTAAGGTAGGAATTTTCTGATTGGCTGATGGAATCAGCCAATCAGAATCTAGTTCAATCCGATTGGCCGATCCAATCAGCCAATCAGATTGAGCTCGCATTCTATTGGCTGATCGGAACAGCCAATAGAATGCGAGCTCAATCTGATTGGCTGATTGGATCAGCCAATCGGATTGAACTTGATTCTGATTGGCTGATTCCATCAGCCAATCAGAAAATTCCTACCTTAATTCCGATTGGCTGATAGAATCCTATCAGCCAATCGGAATTCGAGGGACGCCATCTTGGATGACGTCCCTTAAAGGAACAGTCATTCGTCGTTCAGTCGTCGGTCCGGATGGATGTTCCGCGCTGGAGGTCTTCACGATCCTGCCGCTTCGCTCCGGATGGAAGACCATAGAAGATGCCGCCTGGATGATGACTTCAATCGGATGGAAGATCCTCTTCTGCCCCGCTTGGATGAAGACTTTGACCGGATCATGGACCTCTTCAGCCCCCGCTTGGGCTTGGATCAGGACATCGGAGGAGCTCTTCAGGACGGATCGGTGAACCTGGTATGGTGAAGACAAGGTAGGAAGATCTTCAGGGGCTTAGTGTTAGGTTTATTTAAGGGGGGTTTGGGTTAGATTAGGGGTATGTGGGTGGTGGGTTGTAATGTTGGGGGGGGGTATGGTATGTTTTTTTTTACAGGCAAAAGAGCTGAAATCCTTGGGGCATGCCCCGCAAAGGGCCCTGTTCAGGGCTGGTAAGGTAAAAGAGCTTGTAACTTTTTTAATTTAGAATAGGGTAGGGAATTTTTTATTTTGGGGGGCTTTGTTATTTTATTAGGGGGCTTAGAGTAGGTGTAATTAGTTTAAAATTGTTGTAATATTTTTCTTATGTTTGTAAATATTTTATTATTTTTTGTAACTTAGTTCTTTTTTATTTTTTGTACTTTAGCTAGTTTATTTAATTGTATTTATTTGTAGCAATTGTGTTTAATTAATTTATTGATAGTGTAGTGTTAGGTTAATTGTAGGTAATTGTAGGTAGTTTATTTAATTAATTTATTGATAGGGTAGTGTTAGGTTTAATTATATCTTAGGTTAGGATTTATTTTACAGGTAAATTTGTTATTATTTTAACTAGGTAACTATTAAATAGTTCTTAACTATTTAATAGCTATTGTACCTGGTTAAAATAATTACAAAGTTGCCTGTAAAATAAATATTAATCCTAAAATAGCTATAATATAATTATAATTTATATTGTAGCTATATTAGTATTTATTTTACAGGTATTTAGTTTTAAATAGGAATAAGTTATTTAATAAGAGTTAATTTATTTCGTTAGATTTAAATTATATTTAACTTAGGGGGGTGTTAGTGTTAGACTTAGCTTTAGGGGTTAATCCATTTATTAGAATAGCGGTGAGCTCCGGTCGGCAGATTAGGGGTTAATAATTGAAGTTAGGTGTTGGCGATGTTAGGGAGGGCAGATTAGGGGTTAATACTATTTATGATAGGGTTAGTGAGGCGGGTTAGGGGTTAATAACTTTATTATAGTAGCGCTCAGGTCCGCTCGGCAGATTAGGGGTTAATAAGTGTAGGCAGGTGTCGGCGACGTTGAGGGGGGCAGATTAGGGGTTAATAAATATAATATAGGGGTCGGCGGTGTTAGGGGTAGCAGATTAGGGGTACATAGGGATAACGTAGGTGGCGGCGCTTTGCGGTCGGAAGATTAGGGGTTAATTATTTTAAGTAGCTGGCGGCGACGTTGTGGGGGGCAGGTTAGGGGTTAATAAATGTAATACAGGGGTCGGCGGGGTTAGGGGCAGCAGATTAGGGGTACATAAGTATAACGTAGGTGGCGGTCGGCAGATTAGGGGTTAAAAATTTTAATCGAGTGGCGGCGATATGGGGGGGCCTCGGTTTAGGGGTACATAGGTAGTTTATGGGTGTTAGTGTACTTTAGGGTACAGTAGTTAAGAGCTTTATGAACCGGCGTTAGCCAGAAAGCTCTTAACTCCTGCTATTTTCAGGCGGCTGGAATCTTGTCGTTAGAGCTCTAACGCTCACTTCAGAAACGACTCTAAATACCAGCGTTAGAAAGATCCCATTGAAAAGATAGGCTACGCAAATGGCGTAGGGGGATCTGCGGTATGGAAAAGTCGCGGCTGAAAAGTGAGCGTTAGACCCTTTAATCACTGACTCCAAATACCAGCGGGCGGCCAAAACCAGCGTTAGGAGCCTCTAACGCTGGTTTTGACGGCTACCGCCGAACTCCAAATCTAGGCCTGAGATTGCTGAGTGTTTGAAATGAGACAGGATAACTTAATACTGTTCAGTTTACACTACAGCTGACTTAATTTTGAAATACATACAAACAAGCCTAAATCCTGCATTTAACCAGATCTAATAGTATGAGACTGAGTACCACAGCTTATGGTTCCACCAAGACCATATAGAGTACAGCATTTTCAAAATCCATAAGTACAGCTGACAGATGGGAACATTTGTACACCATATTTGAAGTGGTGCTCTTGGTTGGGGAACATGGGGGGGGGGGCAAACATATATCAACCTTTCAAAAGTACTTTTCTTCATCTAGCCATCTACCCAGATCATTAATGTACAATTTTGAATTCACATATTTATTTTTGTTTGCACATTTACAAATATTATTCTTTAAAAAGTGATCTCTTAAAATTTCTGCAATTTTTTTTATCATGCATGTCACATCATGCATGATTTAGGGGATGCAATGTGCAGAAATGTTACCTCCTGTAGGTGTTTCTATGGGTGTCTGTGTTTATGTCTTTGTGCTTTTGTTTGTGTCTCTATGAGTGTGTATGTATTTTTTTTCTGTGAGGGTGGTTGTGTATGTCTTTGTGCTTTTTCTATGGGTGTCTCTGTGAGGGTGTGTGTGTGTATTAGGGTGTTTCATTTTTCCAAAGATGTGATTTTCATATGACTTTGCTTACGCCCCAAGTCTCAGTGATGTAAAAGATATATATGCCAAATTTCAAGAATATTGGATAATATTTAGGGGTTGCACACATTGATCACTTTATCACAAACTTGTGAAATTTCTAACATTGAAGTGCTTTACACTAATGGTCTTCTCATGTATTTCTTTCATCTTTTGCAGGTAATTGAACTTTAAAATGGGAACCAAAAGAGGAATTTTGCTGCTAGAAAAGGTGCCTAGTGGTGAGTTTTTAGGAGCTCGGCTCCCTTCAAAGGAACAAGTACTTTTAGTTTTTATTTACCATCACAAGGAAATGAAAGAAACACTTTCGAATGCTGCTAAATCTACCAGTACTAAACTACAGGAAGTGTGGAGGAAAGCAAATATTCCTGTTACGACGGAGGAGAATATCCGTGCTGGTATACAGAAGCTGTACAAAGAATACAAAAATCTGGGTAAAGAGAAATTGAGAAACACGTATAAAGCAAATGTGAAACTGCAGATTTGGAAAGGTGATCTCGTAGAGTTATTTGACATTTCCCGGCAAAATGTGATGGACATGAATAGCGTATCACAAGAAGATAAAGAATTTCTTAGGTCACAAAGAGAAGATCGTATGAGTTCATCAATGAGTGGAGTAAACAAGGTTTTTGCCTCGAAAATAAGAACTAAGTGTACAAAAGAAGAAAATATGACTAAAAATTTAGAAACCAAACCTGCAAAGAAAAAGGAAGTGAAATGATTAGAGGGTAAAAACATGGTTTCTGAAGGAAAAGACCTGAGCCATTTTGTTACTAATAAAACAAAGACGTTCTTTGAATTGTTTGGGATCCACGACGTGACAGAATACTGCAGTGATTCTCTAAGAAGCCATGTGAACGCTCTTAAGGTTGTCAATGATACCGCAGAAAGAGGAATTGCTCTGATAAAAAAGTATAACGAATTGGTCAGGGATGAACAACAAAAACAATTCTTGTTGAGGGTAGTCGAGCATCACAGAAAAGTCGTCACCAAGTGAACAAAACAAGGGATTGCATCGTTCAAAGTTGATTAATATAACACATGTTTTGCCTATCATATTACCTATTAATCTTAGTGTATAGTTTTAGTAGTATTTTAAGTTTGTTATTTCTACTTTTCCCAATAAAAGTAATTAACATTGAAAAATCATATTTTTTGCCTACTTTTACAAAACAGATCAAAGTGGATCAAAGTGTGCAACCTCTAAATATTATCCAATCTTCTTGAAATTTAGCATATATATCTTTTACATCACTGAGACTCGGGGCATAAGCAAAGTCTGCAAAAATGTTAGTTTATTTTTTGCCTAAGAAAATGAAACACCCTAGCGTGTATGTATGTCTTTGTGTATTTTTTGTGGATGTCTGTGAGGGTGTGTGCGTATGTCTTTGTGATTTTTCTATGGGTGTCTCTGTGAGGGTGTGTGTGTGTATGTATGACTTTGTGTATTTTCTCTGGATGCCTCTGTGAGGGTGGGTGTATATGTCTTTGTGTGTTTTCTGTTGATGTCTCTGTGAGGGTGTGTGTGTGTATGTATGTATGTATGTCTGTGTTTTCTGTGGATGTCTATGTGAGGGTGTGTGCGTATGTCTGTGCATTTTCTGTGGGTGTCTCTGTTAGAGTATGTGTATGTCTTTGTGTATTTTATATGGTTGTCTCTCTGTGTGTATATGTCTTTGTGTGTTTTCTGTGGGTGTCTCTCTGTGTGTGTATGTCTTTGTGTGTTTTCTGAGGCTGTCTCTGTCGGTGTTTCCTTGTTTGTATGTGTAAGTTTGTGTATGAGTTTGTTTGTGTGTGTGTCCATTGTCTGTTCCTTTTTTAGGAATGAGACCTTTCCGGAAGTCACCAATCCACCATTTAACCTTTAAATTATTGTTTAGTCAGTTCAGGGCCCTTTCTTTCAGCCCCTGCATGCTGTTGTCATCATTTTGTTGGCATCTTCCTTGACAAAAAGATAATCAGAACTTCATATTTTGTTTTGGAAATCTCCTTTTTTGTCAAAACTGTAGTCTACCTCATTACTTGTCAGGTCAATGTAAACAAGTGCTGTGTGTCTGTTTGGGTGTCTGTGACTGAGTGTGTTTGTGTGTTTCATTGCTGCAGCTAGAGTGTCTGTATATGAATCCTTATGTGTGAGTGTGTGTCTCAGTGTATGAGTGTGCCTGTG
This sequence comes from Bombina bombina, assembly GCF_027579735.1. Taxonomy (NCBI): domain Eukaryota; kingdom Metazoa; phylum Chordata; class Amphibia; order Anura; family Bombinatoridae; genus Bombina; species Bombina bombina. The sequence goes on along the minus strand of NC_069501.1, from coordinate 1,164,988,207 downwards.
CCTTTACAACATATCCAAGTTTGACTACACTCAAGAATAAAGTGCATATACGTTTTAGTCACTTGGTCAAAAATTGCACGTCAAAGGGTGGTGGTGTGTGTGGGGGGGGGGGGGTCCCCTGATCAATGGTTAAGTCAGGGGCCCCCAAATTTCTTGTGGCGGCCCAGCACCACCATGTATTTAGTGGAATTATGTTTTCTCTTTACTTTGGGGACACATTTGCATCAATTTGAACTTCAAAGCTATTATCCGATTGCTAATCTTTGACATGAATGCTGTATATATACTATCTATTTATCTATCTATCTATCTATCGATCTATATTTTATTGATAACTTAAAGGGACATGAAAGTCAAAATATTTATTTTTCTTAGTTTTCAGGATTCAAATAGAGCATGTGATTTAAAATAACCTTCCAATTTACTTCTTTTATCCAATATGCTTCATTTCTTGGTATTCTTTTTTGAAGTCGCAGCTATGCACTACTGGAAGATATCTGAAGACGTCTGGTGAACCAATGAAAAAAGGCATTTTGGTGCAGCCACCAATCAGCAGCTAGTTCCCAGTAATGCATTGCTGCTCCTGGGCCTACCTATATATGCTTTTCAACTAAGGATACCAAGAGAATGAAGACATTTACATAATAGAAGCAAATTGGAAAGTTGTTTAAAATCACATGTTCGGTCTGAATCATGAAATAAAAAGTTTGGGTTTCATGTCCCTTTAAAACCAAAACGGGCTATTCAGAAGATGTGGTTGTATGACTATTCCTTTCCTTTCATAGAAACTCAGCTTATTGAGAGCTTCATAAATGTGTGCCATGGTTTTCATTGAACTAACACAGAACAAAAAGCAAAACATATATTACATTGTTACATCGCACTAATCATACCTTACCATATAGAGTCTGTATGCCTGAAACATCATCAGCAGATAGCTTATATTGAGATGGATTCACATTTACATTGACTGGCACTGTTGGGAACATCAAAGCTCTTAAATCTCTCGAATGCTCTAGACCCAGTGCGTGACCAAATTCGTGAGCAGCCACTAGAAAAAGACTAGTGCCTGAAAGTACAATGTTTACATATAATTAGGAAAAAACCTCAAATGAATAAGCATTAAAATATATAAGTACATATTAAGAATACTTGTGTGTATAACAAAAGACTAACGTGTTGTCTTGCTAATTTACAACAGAATTTTAAAACCACATTACAATAAATGATCAAAAAAACATTTTTCTATGTATTGATAATAGCAGAAAATGTGTATCCTAAATTTAATAAATGTTTTGTTATATGACTTAAATGAAAACATTAAGGGCTAGATTACAAGTGGCGCGCTAATTGCTGTCAAGCAAAAAGGGGTTTATCGCGGGTGTTTGCATGCGTCAGAAGTAGCGCGCGTATCACAAGTTAAAAGTAAACGCATACGCTTGAGCACAATTTAATTTTAAGTGTGTCGGGATAGCGCAACTTCAGAGCACTGGTTAACTGTTCAAATAAAAAGTTGCAAAAACAAATACCTCGATAATATATTTAAAAGTACAATTACACTAATTATAACACCACCTAATAAAAATTATTATAAAAACTGCATTAAAAAGTTATAAAAAATATGACGTCTCAGGTGTTAAAAAAAAAGGACTGCAAAGGGCTTTAACATAGAGATACATACATATACACGTCTAAATATGTGTGTACATATGTATTTATGTATTTATATGTGTATATCTATATACACCTATATATTTAAAGACAAGCTTAACAGTAATCTTTTTACAGAGGATGAGGTTTTTTTAGCATTATCAAAAATAAATGTTAAAAAGGCAGTGGGTCCTGATAATATTCATCCAAGGGTTTTAAAAGAACTTCGATCAGTGCTAACTGTCCCATTAACTGATCTGTTTAATCAGTCACTATTAAAGGGAGCTGTCCCAGATGATTGGAGAATAGCAAATGTAATACCTCTTCATAAAAAGGGCAGTAGAGAAGAATCTGGCAACTACAGGCCAGTTAGTTTAACTTCAGTAGTAGGGAAATTAATGGAAAGCCTCTTAAAAGAAAGAATTATGACTTACATAAAGACAAACAATTTAGAGGACCAAAATCAGCATGGTTTTACTTCAGGGAGATCATGTCAGACTAATCTAATTGACTTCTTTGATTATGTAGCAAAAGTATTAGACAAGGGTGGAGCAGTTGATGTAGCATATCTAGATTTCAGCAAAGCATTTGACACCGTCCCACACAATAAACTAATTCACAAACTGTATCTCCTTGGTCTAGATTCAAAAATTGTGAACTGGGTGGAATGCTGGCTTAAGGACAGAAAACAAAGTGTCTTAGTAAATGGAGTTCATTCAGCAGAGGGGGCTGTTACTAGTGGTGTTCCTCAGGGGTCAGTTCTGGAGCCTGTTTTGTTTAACATATTTATATGCGATATCAGCAAAGGGCTACAGGGGAAAGTATGTCTCTTTGCAGATGATACAAAAATTTGTAACAGAGTGGATGTTCCAGGGGGGGGGGGGGGGGTAGACAAAATGAGAAGTGATATACAACAATTGGAGGATTGGACAAATGACTGGGATCTAAAGTTTAACACAGCAAAGTGTAAAATAATGCATTTAGGGAAGAAAAATCCAAATGTTAATTACAGACTCAATGACACTTTACTGACTGTTACAGATGAGGAACAAGACTTGGGAATGATTATTTCAGATGATTTAAAACTTAGTAAACAATGTAGTAATGCAGCGAGTAAGGCTAGCAGAATGCTTGGATGTATTGGTAGAGGTATTTGCAGCAGAAATAGTAAGGTTCTTATGCCACTTTATAGATCATTAGTTAGGCCTCATCTTGAGTATTGTGTGCAGTTCTGGAGGCCATATCTTCAGAAGGATATTAACAAACTTGAATCTGTGCAAAGGAGGGATACCAAAATGGTACATGGTCTAAAAAATAAAACTTACCAGGATAGGCTCAATGACCTAAATATGTATAGCTTAGAGGAGAGAAGGGAAAGAGGTGATATGATAGCAACTTTCAAGTACATTAAATGGTTTAGTAAAACTGAGGGTGTGGGTATTTTACATAAAATGGAAAATTCAAGAACAAGGGGTCATGAGCTCAAGCTAAAGGGTAGTAGATTCAGGAGTAATTTGAGGAAGCACTTCTTTACAGAAAGAGTGATTGATTTATGGAATAAACTTCCTCAAGAGGTAGTAGCAACAAACACTGTGGGGGACTTTAAAAATGCATGGGACAAGCATAAGGCTATCCTACGAACTAGATAAGTTTATACTGTTAGGTAAGGTCGGGCAGACTTGCTGGGCCTATGGCTCTTATCTGCCGTCAATATCTATGTTTCTATATATACACATATAAACACATAAATACATATATAGACATATACAGTACATAAGTGCATTTAAGCCCTTTGCATTTAAGTAGAGGAAAACATGAAAAAGCATATTTATGGAATATTCATATTTAATAATGTGTATGTATTGTCAATATTTCACATTCCAATGTTCTTCACATAGTGGAATAAGTTCTAAGTATTTATAAATAGATATTCCTATATATATATATATCTGTATATATCTATACCTATATATAATCATGTATACATAGAGGTATAGATATATATTGTACCATCAGAGATATAAAGAAAAATCAATTTATGAATAAACAGAACATATTTTTCTATGTGAAGATTATTTGAAATGTGAAATATTAATATTTCATGTCTGGTTAGTGATCAAGTTTGCGCTGTTTTGTTTTTTAAATAAAAGAGAAGTGTCAGCGCTAATCAGCTAGGGTGGAGGTAGGAAATGTATATATACACTGATTGTTGCGTGTCAAGATTAACAACTGAATACTACGTGTTCAATATAACAACTGAAACTTTGTGTCTTATCAAAAATATATCTAAACAGAAAAGTTATATTTGAAAGGAACACTTGTGTGGAATGGCTGGTATATATGCAATAGTTATGCATCAGTAACTGGGCGATAAATATCTATAAGGCACAGCAATATACTAATAAACACAAATAAGGAAATGGATAATACACAATTAAAGACAATTTATTAAAACAAATATAAAAGAGGGGACGACTCCCCGGACAGGCGTAATAATAGTGGCCAATGGGCTAACTGGTAATATTTTTAGGAAAAATGACTCGAGGAAATGTTCGGAAGATAAAATATACCTCAATGGGAGGAAATAAGTGAAAAGCACCTTATAAAGACAGGAAACTAGTGGCAACAGCACTCTTAGAAATTCCTCTGTGTATCCAGGAAAAAAACCTGCGGTGCAGATTTAACATGCTGTCCCTTTTGAGGATATAGCGGTCTGTAGACGTGACTATATATACAGTTGGATCAGTAGCGTGAAGATTTTAGCAATAAAGCTTGTTTTTTGGGGTTTGGTTCTGGACAACTGTTCTGAGTAGATCCAATTATACTTAGACAGAGATCGACTGGCGTGTGTTACTCACAGGAGCAACTGACAGCTGTTTATCCCAGCTGAGTCTGATCAGCGTCTCTGTAGGTCCGCCGTTGAGTGTTGGGTTCAAAGGGCACCAAAAAGTGCAAAATGTGACAAATACCGCTGTATGTTATTGAGAGTAAAGGTGATAATAAGGCACAGCAAGTTATTTGTTTTATAAACCAATGTTTCAGTTATCTATCATGTATTACCACCCTAACTGCATATACTAAGGATTAAGAAATTCCACCTTTAGTTAATTGGCAACAAGTGCTGAAAACTTCAACCAATGGGACACCAAGGAGGTATTTTTAAAGAGCAAAGCAAGAGTAACAAATTATAAGTCTTGATAAAGCCCCTAACGTGGGTGAAACGCATTGACCAAAACTACTACCTGCTTTGCTGCTTTGTCTTCTTGTCCCCAAATACACCTAGCCCAAGAAACTCTGAATCTGAACGGAGGGAGGTGTATACGGACAGAAACGGACATTATTTATTTTTACACCCTGTTTTTGGACATTTGGCTTGTATATAGCCACTATTAGTGGTAAACACCTTTACTCTCAATAACATACAGCGGTATTTGTCACATTTCAATGCACTTTCAATTTGGTGCCCTTTGACCCCAACACTCAACGGCGGACCTACAGAGACGCTGATCAGACTCACCTGGGATAAACAGCTATCAGCTGCTCCTGTGAGTAACACACGTCAGTCGATCTCTAAGTATAATTGGATCTACTCAGAACAGTTGTCCAGAACCGCACCACGAAAAAACAAGCTTTATTGCTAAAAACTTCACGCTACTGATCCAACTGTATATACAGTCACGTCTACAGACCGCTTTTTCCTCAAAAGGGAGAGCATCTTAAATCTGCACTGCAGGTTATATTCCCGGATACACAGTTGAATTTCTAAGAGTGCTGTTGCCACTATTTTCCTGTCTTTATAAGATACTTTTCACTTATTTCCTCCCATTGAGGTATATTTTATCTTCCGAACATTTCCTCGAGTCATTTTTCCTAAAAATATTACCAATTAGCCCATTGGCCACAATTATCACGCCTGTCCGGGGAGACATCCCCTTTTATATTTGTTTTAATAAATTGTTTTTAATTGTATACTATCCATTTCCTTATTTGTATTTATTATTATATTGCTGTGCCTTATAGATATTTATCGCCCAGTTACTGTTGCATAACTATTGCATATATACCAGCCCTTCCACACAAGTGTTCCTTTCAAATATAACTTTTCTGTTTAGATATATTTTTGATAAGACACAAAGTTTCAGTTGTTATATTGAACACGTAGTATTCAGTTGTTAATCTTGACACGCAACAATCAGTGTATATATACATTTCCTACCTCCACCTTAGCTGATTAGCGCTGACACTTCACTTTTATTTAACTTTCATTCTGTTTATTTATTTTTCCTGGAGGGGATATTTTAGTGTCAGCTGGGTCCTTCAGTGTCTAGGGTGCTCTCTCTCTGTCTGTTTACGTAACTGTTTTGTTTTTTTCCACTTTCGTGCTCCATTGAAGTGTATGGGGGAATACGTTAACGAGGTTACAGTGTTCTAACTTTGGCTTTTTGTGTGCATCAGGTTAGCATGCGATTGATCGAAAATGTTTTACTTTCAACTTGTAATACGCATGCACTTACCTTGAGGTCCTAATGACCAAGTTTCATCTTCATCAAAATGTGCATCACCTCCGACATCTTCACCAGGGGAAAACGCATGTGCCAAAACATTGAATGGTCCATCAAAAGGAAAAAAATCCCCATGAGCTTTAAAACAAAATGTGTCTGGTTATATCTGGAGACAATGTTTTTATGATAGTGAAAAATACATTATTTTCTAGTTTACAGGTGCCATTATTTTCTAGTTTACAGGTTATGGAGCAGCGGTCTTTAGACTCGCCAGCGGTCTTCAGACTCGCCAGAAACACAGGCCCACAAGCTCCATACAGAGCTTGATAAATGGGCCTCTAAAGCTAAATTTAACCTTACAAGCTACCTAATTAATCCCTTCACTGCCAGGAATAATAGAAGTGTGGTGCTCAGCTTCAATTAAAAGCAGTCTAATTACCAAAAAGCAACGGAAAAGCCATATATGTCTGCTATATCTGAAGAAATGCGGATCCCAGAGTAGCTTTTACAATCAGTAGACGGATGGTGACGTAGCTACAGCCAGGGGGTGTGTAGGTAGCTGTCCAATCATAGCCCTCAAGACACAGTCAATACAAATGCACTTGCGGCGGGGTGCCCGCTGAAGAAAGTCGAGCAGACTTGAGAACATAAGGTACAAAAGGTAGCAGCACTCCAATGAAATAGGATAAAACCAGGGTCTTTATTCTTCCATAATTAAAACAGCAAACAGCAAAAAAAAGGCAAGGATTCATGCAATGCAGTACAGCACAACACAAAGAGCAAAAAAAGGTCATGGAAATGGGGAGCGGAGTCCTGACATGTTTCGTGCAGTTCAGCACTTAATCATAGGATGATTCCCCACATGTGTGGTGCACCATTTGACTGGTTTCTAACCAATCAAAATTTCAAAAGCTATACACACCCTCCAATGCAAGCTATACACACCCTCCAAAGAAGGAGCTTGGATTTAAATGGTGCACCACAAAGGAAAAAAAGAATAGTATTACAAACATACATAACAATGAATAAAAAGAATGCATATATATGTAGATAAAAACTATTTCATACACAGATGAAAATATAAATGAAAAAACATTGTTGTTGGCTCCTAATATTGACTGTTGAAAAGACTTTTGCATCTTTTTAGGTTTATCACACATCTATAACAAATATGTCAATAAAAGGAAAATTTGTTTGTATAATTCTACACATAGCCTCACTATAACCATCAATTCATATTTTTTGTTTGGACCAATTAGATTTGATATTGTCCAATACTACATACTGATGTAATTTGATTAAATACTTAACTATTTGATGTACCCTATTTTTACAAACTCAAAAATTCTCAAACCATTCTGAGACAAAAACGAGGAGGGAGAGATTTCCCCTTTGGGGAACTTACTTATTTCACTGTGTCCAATTTACAACACACTCAACTGTCACGGATGAAACACACACATATACACACACATATACATATTTGTCAAGAAGCACAATAATGTGTGCATTGTCTATCACATATAAAAGACCCAAATCATACAATAGGCCCTATTAATAATGTATATAGGACAGATGACATAGGATAGCAGATGCCATGCCAGGGTGATTATATGTGACCACTATGATTGATGGCATCTGCTATCCTATGTCATCTGTCCAGCCTCAATGCATGTCGGTGTATATAATTGCAAATCTAATACCTGCATTTTTTTATGTATATGTTTTCACATTAACATAATTTTGATGTATGGGATATATTTTGCCTTTTTCTCCCTTATCTTTGGATAATAGACCCATTTGTATTACTGTTTTTTTTGCATTAGACATGCAATGTTCACATTGTTGTGTTTTTGATATATACACACATATATATATACATTATCATACCCCCCAACTGTCCCGATTTTCGCGGGACAGTCCCGATTTTAGGGGTCTGTCCCCCTGTCCCAGGTTGCTAGCCATCTGTCCCGATTTGCCCCAGGCATTAAAAAAAAAAATTCTGTTGGGCCCATACTCAGAAGAAGCAGCTGGCTTTGCTCTCACAGGGTTAGATACCTGTTAGATTCCCTGTGGAAAAGGAATGGTGTGTGGGTTAAGCCGGAGTAAGAAGGCTGTATACCCTCTGACCACGGGTAATGGTGACCTCTCCAACCTACCTCTGGTAGTGATGATGTCTAACCCCTGGTGATAATACTAGCATGCCTTCAGTTTTATACAATGAGCAGTGCTAATACCAGGGTAACGAACAGTGGCAGCCGCAGACTGCCAGCTAATGTGCTTGCCAACCCCAGGACACCATACAATGAATTACAGATATCCATATATGATGTAGTGTGTGTGTCTATCTGTATCCATACCTGTGTGTGTGTATCTGTATGTATACGTTTATGCTATGTAGTGTGTGTGTGTCTGCATGTATAAATGTAAGCTATGTAGTGTGTGTATGTGTATCTGCATGTTTAAGTGTGTATCTGCATGTATAAGTGTATGCTATGTAGTGTGTGTGTGTCTGCATGTATAAGTGTATACTATGTAGTGTCTGTGTATCTGGATGTATAAGTGTATGCTGCATGTATAAGTGTATGCTATGTAATGTGTGTGTGTCTGCCTGTATAAGTGTATGCTATGTAGTGTGTGTATCTTCATGTGTAAGTGTATGCTATGTAGTGTGTGTGTATCTGCATGTATAAGTGTATGCTATGTAGTGTGTGTGTATCTGCATGTATAAGTGTATGCTATGTAGTGTGTGTGTATCTGCATGTGTAAGTGTATGCTATGTAGTGTGTGTGTGTATCTGCATGTATAAGTGTATGCTATGTAGTGTGTGTGTATCTGCATGTGTAAGTGTATGCTATGTAGTGTGTGTATCTGTATGTATAAGTGTATGCTATATAGTGTGTGTATATCTGCATGTATAAGTGTATGCTATGTAGTGTGTGTGTGTATCTGTATGTATAAGTGTATGCTATGTAGTGTGTGTGTATCTGCATGTATAAGTGTATGCTATGTAGTGTGTGTGTATCTGTATGTATAAGTGTATGCTATGTAGTGTGTGTGTATCTGCATGTATAAGAGTATGCTATGTAGTGTGTGTGTATCTGTATGTATAAGTGTATGCTATGTAGTGTGTGTGTGTATCTGCATGTATAAGTGTATGCTATGTAGTGTGTGTGTGTATCTGCATGTATAAGTGTATGCTATGTAGTGTGTGTGTATCTGCATGTGTAAGTGTATGCTATGTAGTGTGTGTATCTGCATGTATAAGTGTATACTATGTAGTGTGTGTGTATCTGTATGTATAAGTGTATGCTATATAGTGTGTGTGTATCTGCATGTATAAGTGTATGCTATGTAGTGTGTGTGTGTATCTGTATGTATAAGTGTATGCTATGTAGTGTGTGTGTATCTGCATGTATAAGTGTATGCTATGTAGTGTGTGTGTATCTGTATGTATAAGTGTATGCTATGTAGTGTGTGTGTATCTGCATGTATAAGAGTATGCTATGTAGTGTGTGTGTATCTGTATGTATAAGTGTATGCTATGTAGTGTGTGTGTGTATCTGCATGTATAAGTGTATGCTATGTAGTGTGTGTGTATCTGCATGTATAAGTGTATACTATGTAGTGTGTGTGCATCTGCATGTGTAAGTGTATGCTATGTAGTGTGCTACTGTGCATTTTTGCTGACTTTAAAGGCCAGAATTTAGAATATTAATGGGGAATGCAAAGAGCAGTTTTAAAGAATTTATTATTAAATGTCCAATTAAGATAAAAATATTTAGCAATGTCTTTGCAAATGATAATTAAATACATAGCTCACATAGCCATACCAGTGGTTTGAGCTTGTGTTTGATTTGCTGCCTAAGTGTATTAAAATCTATGAATTTATTAATAATTTTATTTCTATTACTTTGGTCTTATGATTTTTTAAGCCACGCCCACCACAGAATTTTTTTTGCGGGGGGGGGGGTCCCTCTTTTGAATTTTGAAATGTTGGGAGGTATGCATTATTAATAGGGCCTATTGTATGATTTGGGTCTTTTATATGTGATAGACAATGCACACATTATTGTGCTTCTTGACAAATATGTATATGTGTGTGTATATGTGTGTGTTTCATCCGTGACAGTTGAGTGTGTTGTAAATTGGACACAGTGAAATAAGTAAGTTCCCCAAAGGGGAAATCTCTTCCTCCTCGTTTTTGTCTCAGAATGGTTTGAGAATTTTTGAGTTTGTAAAAATAGAGTACATCAAATAGTTAAGTATTTAATCAAATTACATCAGTATGTAGTATTGGACAATATCAAATCTACTTGGTCCAAACAAAAAATATGAATTGATGGTTATAGTGAGGCTATGTGTAGAATTATACAAACAAATTTTCCTTTTATTGACATATTTATTATAGATGTGTGATAAAACTAAATAGATGCAAAAGTCTTTTCAAAAGTCAATATTAGGAGCCAACAACAATGTTTTTTCATTTATATTTTCATCTGTGTATGAAATTGTTTTTATCTACAATCCACATATATATGTATTCTTTTTATTCATTGTTATGTATGTTTGTAATACTATTCTTTTTTTCCTTTGTGGTGCACCATTTAAATCCAAGCTCCTTCTTTGGAGGGTGTGTATAGCTTGCATTGGAGGGTGTGTATAGCGTTTGAAATTTTGATTGGTTAGAAACCAGTCAAATGGTGCACCACACAGGTGGGTAATCATCCTATGATTAAGTGCTGAACTGCACGAAACATGTCAGGACTCCGCTCCCCATTCCCATGACCTTTTTTTTGCTCTTTATGTTGTGCTGTACTGCATTGCATGAATCCTTGCCTTTTTTGCTGTTTGCTGTTTTAATTATGGAAGAATAAAGACCCTGGTTTTATCCTATTTCATTGGAGTGCTGCTACCTTTTGTACCTTAGCTTTTACAATCATTTGTCTCATGATTGCACAAGTGATATATAAATAATTTCAGTGAGAAACCCAAAGTTTGTGTAAAAATTAACAATCGGCTAGATTACGAGTTTTGCGGTATGGGTGAAAAAGCAGCGTTAAGGCTCTTTTTCACTACCCCTGGCATTATGAGTCTTGCAGGTTTAGCTGCACCACACACTTTTTTGGACAGAATGCAGTGTAACTATCGCAGTTTTCAAAAAGTCCTTTTCCAATGGGACTTCCATTTGCCTGGGAGGCCAAAAAGTGAGCGGTACAGCCAATACCGTCAAGATCCATACCGTAAACTGAAAGTCAGTAGTTATGGGTTTTATGCTACAACGCCATAACATAAAACTCATAACTAAAGTGCTAAAAAGTACACTAACACGCATAAACAACCTATTAACCCCTAATCTGCCGCTCCGGACATCGCCGCCACTAGAATAAACATATTATCTGCCACAACCTACAGTAGACTTATTAACCCCTAATCTGCCAACCCCAACATCGCCGCCACCTACCTACACTTATTAACCCCTAATCTGCCGCCCGCTTAGTTGAGGATGGATGTCGGGTCTTCAAAACTGTAAGTGGATCTTCAGGGGTTAGTGTTAGGCTTTTTTAAGGGTTTATTGGGTGGGTTTTATTTTTAGATTAGGGCTTTTGGGCACTGAAAAAGAGTTAAATGCCCTTTTAAGGGCAATGCCCATCCAAATGCCCTTTTCAGGGCAATGGGGAGCTTAGGTTTCTTAGTTAGGATTTTATTTGGGGGCTTGGTTGTGTGGGTGGTGGGTTTTACTGTTGGGGGTTGTTTATATTGTTTTACAGGTAAAAGAGCTGATTTCTTTGGGGCAATGCCCAGCAAAAGGCCCTTTTAAGGGCTATTGGTAGTTTAGTTTAGGCTAGGGTTTTTTTATTTGGGGGGGGGGGGGGCTTTTTTATTTTGATAGGGCTATTAGATTAGGTGTAATTAGTTTAAATATTTGATAATTTCTTTTTTTATTTTGTGTAATTTAGTGTTTGTTATTTTTTGTAATTTAGTTAATTGTATTTAATTAATGTAATTTATTTAATTGTAGTGTAATGTTAGGTGTTAGTGTAAGACAGGTTAGGTTTTATTTTACAGGTAAATTAGTATTTATTTTTAGCTAGGTAGCTAGTAAATAGTTAAGAACTATTTACTAACTAGTCTACCTAGTTAAAATAAATACAAACTTGCCTGTGAAATAAAAATAAAAACTAAGATAGCTACAATGTAACTATTAGTTATATTGTAGCAAGCTTAGGGTTTATTTTATAGGTAAGTATTTAGTTTTAAATAGGAATTAGTTAGTTAATGATAGGACATTTTTATTAGATTTATTTTAATTATATTAAAGTAGGGTGTGTTAGGGTTAGACTTAGGGTTAGGTTTAGGGGTTTATAACTTTAGTATAGTGGCGGCGACGTTGGGGGCGGCAGATTAGGGGTTAATAAATGTAGGTAGGTGGCGGCAATGTTAGGGGCGGCAGATTAGGGGTTAATAAATGTAGGTAGGTGGTGGCGATGTTAGGGGCGGCAGATTAGGGGTTAATAAGTGTAGGTAGGTGGCGGCGACATTGGGGCGGCAGATTAGGGGGGTTAATAAGTGTAATGTAGGAGGCGGCGATGTTGGGCGGCAGATTAGGGGTTAATAAGTGTAATGTAGGTGGTGGTGGTGTTGGGGGCGGCAGATTAGGGGTTAATAAGTATAATGTAGGTGGCGGCGGGGGCGACAGATTAGGGGTTAATAAGTGTATGTAGGTGTCGGCGATGTCGGGGGCGGCAGATTAGGGGTGTTTAGACTCAGGGTTTCTTATTTCCCCATAGATATCAATGGGGCTGCGTTACGGAGCTTTACGCTCCTTTATTGCAGGTGTTAGACTTTTTTCAGCCGGCTTTCCCCATTGTTGTACGAGCATGTAAAACCAGCTCACCGCGGCGCTGGTATTGGAGTGCGGTATGGATCTCAATTTTGCTTAACGCTCACTTCTTGCCTGCTAACGCCGGGATTATGCAAACCTGTAATAGCAGCGCTATAGGGAGGTGAGAGGTGACAATAACTTGCAAGACCTTTGATAAATGGGGCCTATTTATCAAAGGTCTTGCTGACCTGATCCGACAGTGCGGATCAGGTCCGCAAGACCTCGCTGCTCCATAACTTGTGTTTCTGGCGAGTCTGAAGACTCGCCAGAAACACAGGCCCACAAGCTCCATCAGGAGCTTGATAAATGGGCCCCCTTGGGTTGTCTACTTAGACAATATATATATAGTTTGGACAGGTAAATAATAAAAAAAAACTTTTTATATTTAAATGGAGTGAGAGTAAAAATTCTAAAAATGCCCTGAAAGTCCCGGTAGTGAAGGGGTTAAAGTGAGTGATATATGACAAGGTATTGGAGTGGGAATGACTCAAAGGTGTAAAAATATGTATGTGGATTTGTATACGTATAAGTATATATGTGTATGTGTGTGTATGTATGTATATATGTATGTATGTATTTTGGCACAACTGCACATACATGTGTACACATATATACAGGTAGCCCTCAGTTTACGCCGGGGTTAGGTTCCAGAAGGAATGGTTGTAAATCGAAACCGTTGTAAATTGAAACCCAGTTTATAATGGAAGTCAATGGGAAGTGAGGGAGTTAGGTTCCAGGCCCCTCTCAAAATTGTCATAAGTAACACCTAATACATTATTTTTAAAGCTTTTAAATTAAGACTTTAAATGCTAAACAGCATTATAAACCTAATAAAATAATCACACAACACAGAATATATAATTAAACTAAGTTAAATGAACAAAAACATTTGCTAAACAGCATTATAAACCTAATAAAATAATCACACAACACAGACTTCACTTGCATTTTTCTGCAAGCAGTTCTTTCTATGCATTCCAATCTGGACTGATCTATAGACAGGAAGATCTTGTTCCTTTGCAAGCTGCTCGATAGCTCAGCTCTGGTTAAACTGATTAATTTCAGCTTGCTTGGCTTTGCTGCAACACAAGCGGACAGCTCCACCTACTGGCTATTTTAATAAATGCACTGCTTCTCAATGCTTTTCAATAGCAGTCACATGACTGGAAAAAAGGTTGTTATTCTGAAACGGTGTAAATTGAACCGTTGTAAAACGAGGGCCACCTGTACACATATATAATCTAGTAATCTGGGCCATAATGTTTAAACTTTTTTTTTTTAATTGAAGGTTATAAAGTGACTGTATGTGGACAGCCATTTTTAGTAAGGTTAATGACTTTATTGCCTCCCTATTGCTGTTCCTTAGTCTACCAGCTTGCCGCCGCCGTTCCTATTGCCTTGTTTACCTGTACAGAGGTGACAGCCTGTGACAGCACTTGTAAGAAACTCAGCTGCAGTCTATCAATTCAGAGCACACAAATGATTTTTGTTTTACTGGGGCAATAAACTCAAACTTTAACCCCCACGCTGATGAAAGGGATGATGTCCCTGAAAACGTTCCAATAAACAGAGTTTGTTTTACTTTACAAAGACCTGCGAGTGCATTTTCTTTGGAGGATTATATATATACCCACATATAAAAAATATATCTTTATATTTATTTTTTTATATGTGTATATGTGTGTAAATATTTGTATACGCACACACACACACGAATATATGATCACCCAGGGCTATGAGTTTTGCAGGGTCTTAGGATGTGTACCCAGTCCACTTTGAGAGTGTAGTCTATTCTATGTTTTATATTACAAATATCACTTTCTTAACACTATTTATTATTATAATCTAAGTGATATTTGTAATTAAAATCCAATGAGTATATATATATATACTTGATAAGAGATAGAGAGAGTGAGAGAGATTAAAGTTTCCCTTTAATTAAACTTACCTCTTGAACCAAAAGAGATGAGGATATCAGCATCTTTGCTGTTAACTTTCACAAAATTTAACGGAGTAACATCACTCCAAAGCTTAAAAGCTCTAGCAAAAGCAAAGTCCACATCTGATGCAGCCATGTCTGGAGTGTAGTTCACAATTCTGTGTAAAAATGTTATAACACATTGGTACATTCCTTAAGCCCAGCTTCATTAAATATTCAAGGACCTTTCTAGTTTTTATTTTATTGTACAAAGCTGATTTACTACAGTTCACAGAGCTAGTTCATTCTTGACATTATATTGTTTAAAGGACCAGTCAACACAGTAGATTTGCATAATCAACAAATGCAAGATAACAAGACAATGCAATAGCACTTAGTCTGAACTTCAAATGAGTAGTAGATTTTTTTCTGACAATTTTAAAAGTTGTCTTTTTCCACTCCACCTGTACCATGTGACAGCCATCAGCCAATCACAAATGCATGCACGTACCATGTGACAGTCATCAGCCATTCACAAATGCATACACACTTATTCTTGCACATACTCAGTAGGAGCTGGTGACTCAAAAAGTTTAAATATAAAAAGACTGTGCACATTTTGTTAATGGAAGTAAATTGGAAAGTTGTTTAAAATCACTGCTTTATCTGAATAATGAAAGTTTAATTTTGATTGAGTGTCCCTTTAAGGATTTTTCTACTTTAAATATTATTTGAATTATTAGCAAATCTAGTCATATACATTGTATATGTTTAATAATTCATTGTAATAGTGGCAACCTGACACCCGCAAATGAAATGCAATCTCCCTGAAACTGCAAGTACCATGATCTAACGTGGCCCAAATCCGGAAACAGTGTTAAGGAATGCCTTTAGTTGCAGTGACGTCATTGAGCAGGAAGGCTTCACAGAAAGTCTGTCTTTAGTTTCAGCATATTGCATGTCTGTCACCCTCCCTCCTGCTGTTTGGAGGCGGCGATAAGGCTCTTGGGGGAGGAGGAGAATCGGCAGCAGGCAACATTGGCTGCAGCATAGGCTGAGTGAGAACTGAGAAAGAGGACAAAGAGAGTGCGCCTCTGTGAGGGAGGAGATAGACACCCCTGCTATCAGGTCCTTATGAAACTGACTCTACTGTGAGTACAAAACTTAATTACAAATAGCCTCTCAAAGTTCAAAATCACACACGCTACCAGACACAAAATCCAAAAGTCGTACAGGGACAACTATACTAAGTACTTCACAAGCTGGGACGCTATGGAACCCTCGAAGCATGCATCAGTAACCAAAAAGCCCCAACTGATTTTAATAAAATAAAACACGGGGGCGGAGCTAACCGTCATTCAGAGCAGGTGTGTGTACGTGGAGCTCTGCTAGAAAAAGTGATAAAAAGACAAATATATGTCCCTTTTGCAGATCAAGTCTGTTTATATCAGTCAGATTTAGTGTTACCCTATCTGAGTGACATTTCAGAGGAACTTTGGCGCGCCTTGGCGGTACCTTTTGCCAACTATTAAGCCTCACAGCTGACAGCAGGGGATCCCGACATAGAGGGACTGATCGACTCGCAGCTGGGTACACTGTCCTCCGGAGGGTCGGGGCTCCGCTCTGGGGACTAGCTGACTAAAGACACGCACTCCTGCCGGCAATACTCGAGACCAATATCTGCGAGGCTTGAGGCCGGGTTCCTGAGAAGTCTGTCCTAGACGTGAAGTGAGTACCCAATGAAAAAGGGTGTGTGTACAAGCGCTAAGGTAATCCCCAAGCTGTATCCAAACAGAGATCCTAACCAACCTCCAAAAAATATGCACAAGTAGTAAGAAGTGAATACTGCGCCAACAAGAGGCCAAGGGATAAATATACTCACAGAGAGATAAAAGAAGATTATTTAATGAACCATGTTAAAAAGCATCAGTAATAAAAGACTATATATAAAAAATGTAAAAAGCACATATAAATAAAATTACAAATACAGGAATATCTTACAGAAGCGGCTCAAAGGGCCAAAGCTGATAATTACAATAAAAACAGAGGTAATAACAGGTGATCAGTGTGAGTGGTACACCAGAATAAGAGTGTATACTAATAAAACAGAATTAGCCTAAGTACAACTGTAGCAAGTGCATCAAGCAAAAAACTAATAAACAATAATACAAACAATAGTGTTCAAAATTAGTGTTACAAAAATAGTGTTCCAAAAAATAGAAAAATGCACTGCAGTGCAAAAAAAGGGGGGTAGCAAAATAATTGTATAGATACAATCAAATTTGCACTCACTCACTATTTGATTGTATCTATACAATTATTTTGCTACCCCCCTTTTTTTGCACTACAGTGCATTTTTCTATTTTTTGGAATATAAAATAGAAAAATGGAGGGAGGGGGAAGGAGGGAGTAGGCAGTCCACAAGGGGAGCGCCTTCGTACCGTGCTCACTGCTACCCTGTTGTGGATACACATTACTACCTGTATTGATTCTACTGGTACACACAACTGCCTCTCTTTTTCTCCCTTCTTGCTTTTTGGAGATTAGACTTTATAGCACCCACCAAGGAGTGGCATCGTACACTCTTACTTACGAAAAAAGCTCTTCACTGTATCACCATATATGAAACTTATATAAAACTATTCAATTGAGCTCGATTTCTATTGGCTGATCGGAACAGCCAATAGAATGCGAGCTCAATCTGATTGGCTGATTGGATCAGCCAATCGGATTGAACTTGAATCTGATTGGCTGATTCAATCAGCTAATCAGATTTTTCCTACCTTAATTCCAATTGGCTGATAGAATCCTATCAGCCAATCGGAATTCGAGGGACGCCATCTTGGATGACGTCACTTAAAGGAACCTTCATTCGTCGGGAGTCACTAGAAGAAGAGGATGGATCCGCGTCGGCTGCTTCAAGATGGTCCCTCTCTGCGCCGGATGGATGAAGATAGAAGACGCCGCCTGGATGAACATGTCTACCGGTCTGGATGTCCTCTTCTTGCCGGATAGGATGAAGACTTTGGACCCTCTTCTGGACCTCTTCTTGCCGGATAGGATGAAGACTTCAGACCCTCTTCTGGACGGATCGGTGATACCCGGCGTGGTGAAGATAAGGTAGGGAGATCTTCAGGGGCTTAGTGTTAATTTTTTTAAGGTGTGTTTGGGTTAGATTAGGGGTATGTGGGTGGTGGGTTGTAATGTTGGGGGGGGGTATTGTATGTTTATTTAAATGCAAAAGAGCTGTTTTCTTTGGGGCATGCCCCGCAAAAGGCCTTTTTAAGGGCTGGTAAGGTAAAAGAGCTGTTAACTTTTTATTTTAGAATAGGGTAGGGCATTTTTTTATTTTGGGGGGCTTTGTTATTTTTTTTAGGGGGCTTAGAGTAGCTGTAATTAGTTTAAAATTCTTGTAATCTTTTTTTATTTTTTGTAATTTAGTGTTTTTTTTTTTTGTAATTTAGTTTAGTTGATTTAATTGTAGATAATTGTAGATAGTTTAGTTAATTAATTTATTGATAGTGTAGTGTTAGGTTTAATTGTAACTTAGGTTAGGATTTATTTTACAGGTAATTTTGTACTTATTTTAACTAGGTAGCTATTAAATAGTTATTAACTATTTAATAGCTATTGTACCTAGTTAAAATAAATACAAAGTTGCCTGTAAAATAAATATAAAACCTAAAATAGCTACAATATAATTATTCGTTATATTGTAGCTATATTAGGGTTTGTTTTACAGGTAAGTATTTATTTTTAAATAGGAATAATTTATTTAATAAGAGTTAATTTATTTTGTTAGATAAAAATTATATTTAACTTAGGGGGGTGTTAGTGTTAGGGTTAGACTTAGCTTTAGGGGTTAATACATTTATTAGAGTATCGACGAGGTCCGGTCGGCAGATTAGGGGTTAATACTTGAAGTTAGGTGTCGGCGATGTTAGGGAGGGCAGATTAGGGGTTAATACTATTTATTATAGGGTTTTTGAGGCGGGAGTGAGGCGGTTTAGGGGTTAATAAATTTATTATAGTGGCGGCGAGGTGCGGTCGGCAGATTAGGGGTTAAGAAGTGCAGGTAGGTAGCGGCGACATTGGGGGGGGCAGATAAGGGGTTAATAAATATAATATAGGTGTCGGTGATGTTAGGGGCAGCAGATTAGGGGTACATAGGGATAATGTATGTGGCGGCGGTGTGCGTTCGGCAGATTATGGGTTAAAAAATTTTATTAGAGTGGCGGCGATGTGGGAGGACCTCGGTTTAGGGGTACATAGGTAGTTTATGGGTGTTAGTGTACTTTAGAGCACAGTAGTTAAGAGCTTTATGAACCGGCGTTAACCCAGAAAGCTCTTAACTCCTGACTTTTTTCTGCGGCTGGAGTCTTGTCGTTAGAGTTCTAACGCTCACTTCAGCCAAGACTCTAAATACCAGCATTAGAAAGATCCCATTGAAAAGATAGGATACGCAATCGATGTAAGGGGATCTGCGGTATGGAAAAGTCGCGGATGGAAAGTGAGCGTTAGACCCTTTCCTGACTGACTCTAAATACCAGCGGGCTGCGAAACCAGCGTTAGGACCCCCTAACGCTGGTTTGGACGGCTAACACAGAGCTCTAAATCTAGGCGTTAGTATCCCTTGTTGAAAAAGAATATGCACATATCCTGCACTAGTGGAAGCTAGCAAGTGTTTGGTGCCTGCATATATTTGTCTCTTTTGGTCTTACATTGCGGTCTATGGGAACTGTGTGTTCCCAGTAAATAAACAGTACAATGCAAAAGTCTTAGGCCACCATTAGATTTGTTGTTTTAGCAAAGTTTTAATGACCATCCATATTTATTTTTCAGTCTCTTTATTAAGATACAAACAGAAAATACAGGAAATATGTACACAAAATATTACCCCCCCCCACACACACAATTTTTAGAACAAAAATGGCTTCTTCAAGCAAAGGCATTATTTAGTGTGACCTCCCCTGGCTTTAAGCACATCTTAAACTCTTTTGGGAGACTGCCCTGAAGTCTTCTGAAGTAATCTTCTGGTATATTTTACTAGCCTTTTTTTAGCATTTCCCAGAGTTCTTCTTTAGATTTAGGTTGTATTTTATTTATTTTTCTGCCTTAATAATATTCAGGTCTGGACTCTGTGGGGCAAGGCCAACACTGTCAGTGTTTTATCAGCTGTTTTTCTCTCCAGATATGATTTCACTGCCTTAGTAGTGTGCTTGCGATCTTATCATGCTAAAAAATAAAACTATTCCCAATTAGGCGCTTTCCAGAAGGAGTGTCATGATGAATTAAAACCTGTCTGTACTCTTCAGGCATTCATGATCCCATCAGTTCACAATATCGCCAACACCACTGGCAGAAATGAAGCTCCAAACCAAAATAGACCCTCCACCATGTTTCATTGAAGGCCGCAATTGTAATCCTTGTGGGAAACTCCACTATCAGACGGAACTCGGCCAGTAGTCTTCTTATCCTGGCATCGAGACGGAATTACAGGGAATATCCCAGAGCAGAGAAAGTTCGCAAGATGATATAAGCAGCACTCACCACATACAGGATAGTCTTCAGTGGCAACGGTAAAGCAGTCCAAGGGTAAACCACTAGAATGGTCAGGCAGGGTTTGGCAACGGTAAGGCAGTCCAAGGGTACATCACAAAATGGTCAGGCAAGCAGAGTTTGGGAACAGTCAGACCATTGTCGGACAGTGGAGTGAGACTTTCTGCAAATAACATTTATCTGTAGTACCATTAGCTTAGAAGATAGTTTAGATTGCTCAGTTGAAGTAAAAATATATTTAATTTGACATTTAATCAACACCATTATTCAAGGTCACTTTAATAATTTACTGTAAGCACAATCAATTTTAAATGGAAAAAAATAAAACAATGGTGGGAATTGTTTTAGATAATATATAAAAAAAAGAATTTGATGAAACAAGCAGACGCATACTATTTCTGTATGCCAAACATGCTTTATTGTTCAGTTTATCAAATTTGTAATGAACCAATCTGCTGCCTGTTGAAAGTATAGAACATTTCCCAAATCCAATAATCTGTGCACAGGAAAAAAAATGTTGAACGGTTTCAATTTTTTAGATTTATTCATGGCGCTAAAAATAAAACCAGGTACTTAAAGGTACAATAAAGTCCAAATTAAACATTTATGATTCAGATAGTGCATGCAATTTTAAACAACATTCCAAACTAATTTTATTGTAAAACATTGTATAACACTGCAATAAACAATGTTGTGAAGAAGTATATCAAAAGAGCTAAGCAAAATTGATTATATAAGTTAATTGGGAAGTTGTTTAAAAATTAAACTCTATTCCCTCAATTTAAGTTTAATTTTTAATTTACTGTCCTTTTAAATGTGAGAGAATGATAAACTAATGCAATTGACTGAAGACATAAGAATGGTTCAAAGCCGTTGCATTTGGGGTGCTAAAAAAATGACCACAGATCAAGTATATAAAGTAGTACATGAGGTGAACCTCATTTTCTACTCTCAGTATCTGCCTCTATTTTTCAAACTCCACCTCTAACCTGTGAGTATAAAATTGTATCTGACGGCACTCATATTATCCCACTAAGTTTAGTTGTAATTGTATTTCTCAATTGGTACTTTTTGTGCAATGAAGCAACACACCATATGTAATGTTTATTCCATAAAACATAATTTCAACATAATATTTTGTTGGGAAGTTGTATGCTTTTTAAATCAGGCAGCATGTTAACATAAGTAAGCTCTTAATTCATTGCAGCAGGTTGACATAACTGTATGCAGCAAAAGATACTATATTGTGCCAGCAGATGGTGCTGCAGAGTTCACAAAGGAGCTATTTGGCAGGTTGAAATCAATCCATACCATGGTGATAATTCAACACAGGTACTTTATCTGTATTAATGTAGATATATATTAGTATTAAGGATTTAGATATGTATATGTATTGATATTGTAAATGCTGTAGATAAAGAAATTATAACTTATGTTTAGATGTTGATAAAGAGGTCCTGAGTTAAATCTGTATACAGCCTTAGGGAAGTAGCCGAAAGCCGCCTATATCACAACACACACATTCTGTTTTTCAGTATTAAAATAGATTATATTATGCAATAAAATTACATGAATGTTACTTTGCTTCCTTGTGTTGTTGTTAATATGTAATTAGCATGTATTCTGTAGCATTGCATTTAAGACGTCTATATTCTGTTGCTCAAACACACACACATACAAACACACATGCATAGACCTACACTCATACATAGAAACACTCATACATAGACACACACACATACATAGACACACACACATAGACACACACACACACATAGACACACACGCACACACACATAGACACACACGCACACACACACACATAGACACACACGCATGCATACACACACGTTCTTCTTCTTGTGGGGGTCGCTGTGTCTGTGTGGGAGACGGGTGACAGAGTCGGAGTGTAGTGTGTCAGTCAGTCTCAGTCTGTGGGGAGAGCCTGAGGGACTGAGCAGCAGAGGACGACAGTCATAGCTCAGAGAGGAGACAGACTGACTAAGTCGAGTAGAGTAGTCAGGGGCTGGCCTAGGTGGCCATTTTTTTTCTTTGAAAAAAATTGAACTTATTGAGCCAAAGTCTACTGACCTAGCAATATATTTGGTAAATTGCCGTAAAAAAAAATCATAATCTAATTGGGCTGCAAGATATATAAAAAAAAATTCCTGAAGGAAATTTTCATAAAAAAAAAAATTCTAAATAAAAGACCATTATCTTCCTTATAGCACTGCTATGTCACTATCTGCTGCACAAGGTACAATACTCTCTCCAGTGTGATGCTCACCACATGTATTTAGCACTGCTATGTCACTATCTGCTGCACAAGGTACAATACTCTCTCCAGTGTGATGCTCACCACATGTATTTAGCACTGCTATGTCACTATCTGCTGCACAAGGTACAATACTCTTCATTCTGATGCTCACCACTTGTATTTACCACTGCTATGTCACTATCTGCTGCACAATGTACAATACTCTCTCAAATGTGATTCTCACCACTTGTATGTAGCACTGCTGTGTCACTATCTGCTGCACAAGTTACAATACTCTCTTCATTATGATGCTCACCACTTGTATATAGCACTGCTGTATACCTATCTGCTGCACAAGGTACAATACTCTCTCCAGTGTGATGCTCACCACATGTACTTAGCACTGCTGTGTCACTATCTACTGCACATTTTACAATACTCTCTCCAAAGTGATGCTCAACACATTTATTTAGCACTGCTGTGTCACTATCGGCTGCACAAGGTAGGTACAATACTTTCTCCAGTGTGATGTTTACCACATTTATTTTATGTCACTATTTAATGCACACTTTACAATACTCTCCAATGTGATGCTCACCACATTTATTTAGCACTGCTATGTCACTATCTACTGCACATTTTAAAATACTCAGTGAGAGTATTGTAAAATGTGCAGTAGACGTAGCAGTGCTAAATAAATGTGGTGAGCATCACACTGGAGAGTGTATTGTACATTGTGCAGCAGATAGTGACACAGCAGAGCTAAATAAATATGGTGAGCATTACTTTGGAGAGAGTATTGTAAAACGTGCAGTAGATAGTGACACAGCAGTGCTAAATAAATGTGGTGAGCATCACATTGGAGAGAGAGTATTGTAAAGTATGCAGTAAATAGTGACATAGCAGTGCTAAATAAATGTGGTGAGCATCACATTGGAGAGAGTGTTGTAAAATGTGCATTAGTGACATAGCAGTGCTAAATACAAGTGGTGAGCATCAGATTGAAGAGTATTGTACATTGTGCAGCAGATAGTGACATAGCAGTGCTAAATACAAGTGGTGAGCATCAGATTGAAGTGTGTGTATATATATATATATATATATATATATATATACATATGCAAAATTAGACGGTGGGTAATATATGTATGCACTCTGTGGTGTCATCTTCAAGTAAATTTGTATAAGGTAATTTGGGGAGACAAGCTAAGAGGAGTTTAAATACTAAGGTTATAGTATATTTGTTTAAAGAGTTTCTGATGTAATGAAGCTGTTTTTTCTGTATTTCTTGTGATACATTTGTGGCATGGACCATTAAGTTGTGGTATGGCAAGTGCTTTGTTTTCTGTGACATCAAAAAATAATACATCCCACTGTTGTGATAAATTAAATTTACTTTTATATACTTATCAATCTCAATTTGACAATTAGACCTTGACTAAAATGTGTCCACCATTAAAATGCATTGTGTGTATGTGAGACAGAGTAAAAGTGTGTTTGTGTGAGAGAGAATGTGTGTGTGGGCACCTGTGTATGTATATATCTGTGTACCTGTGTATGTGTCTGAGTGTGTGGATGTATGTGTATATAAGTATCTCTGTGTGTGTATTATATCTATTCTGTGTGTTTGTGTGGTACAGTGCATTGCACTATTTCTTTTAAGTATTTTTTGTTCTGGGTAGAGGCCCCGCGTTGTCAATCTGCCTAGGGACTACACTTGCTAGGGCCGGCCCTGGTGTCTCTGTAATGTTCTTGTTATCATAAGAAAACACATAAAAATAAGGCCCAGTTCAACTCAACTGTTCCTAATTGTCAGCATAATTCTTCATTATATACATAACAGTTGTTCCAATAGTACAAATGGTATATTGCAATATATACAATGTTATAGTGCTCCACTTTAGTGGATTTATGTTTTTTACATATATATAAAATGTTGTGCATTACCTGAAATTATTTTTCTTCTCTTTTTTTCATTTTAAAAGCTTTGGGGCGGAGAATGGGTGGGGTTGAAGGCAGGGACTCGGTGGGGTTGGGGCAGACACTGGGCGGGGTTGGGGACAGAGACTGGGCGGGGTTGGGGGCGGAGAGAAAGGGGGCCCCATTTTGTCATCCTGCCTTGGGCCCCGCAATGGCTAGGGCCGGCCCTGTCCACAAAGACCATTCCTGATCAAGCTTCTTCTGTCAACTTGGCATCCCGATGATGTTGCCAGATGCTGAGTCAGGTCCTTGCTGGACTTCTTGCGGTCTCTCAAAGAAGAAACTCTGAGAAAGTTTTGAAAGTTTTCTTGGCCTTCCAGTCTTTTTTGTCCTTGTCCTTGACCTCTCCTGATTCTTAAAATTTCTTTATAACAGCTTGAAAACCACATCTTGAGTATCCAGTTTGTTTGTTGATTTCCCTTTGAGAGTGGTCTTGCTGATGTAAAAGTATGATTTTATGTCTGTCAAAGTCTGTGATCTTTGGCATTTTGAATGGAATGATGTGATTGAAAGCTGGTCTTATTAGCAAGCTTGCAATTATTTAAACTCATACATTGGGCGCGATCAAATATACAGTGCAGGTTTCGGCGCAAGCGTGGGAACCTGCGCCGTCCATAATTTCACCTCGCACATCGGGGTATTACATAAACTCCGCTGGCAGTTCATAAAGTGCCGTAAGTCTTATAAACTAGCGATTTCCAGAAATGAGCGTAACTACAAATTTCTGGAGTCGCCAGTGACTTACGGCACTTTAGAAACTGTTGGTGCCTAAGAAAAGTAAAGAAAATAACAAATCTCCCGTAAAAGTCTAACATGCCTCCCAAAAATAAGCCTGATATGTAAAACCCCTATATCCGCAATCCCCCCTCTCATTACTAATATTAAATGTATTAACCCCTAGACTGACAACCCCCCACAACGCAATATGCCTATTTAAACTATTAACCCCTATATCCGCCATCAAACCCACACCGCAAGTAATACCTAAATTATTAACCCCTAAATCCGCCTACCCCAACATCGCAAACTACCTATTAAAACTATTAACCCCTAATCCGCCATTAACCCACAACGCAATAAACCTAACCCCCCAAACCTAACCCCTCCTAAATAAAGTAAAATTGCCTAATTTACAAAATACTAAAGTTACTATTAAATATAAAAATATTTACACTACTTTAAAATACAAATAAACTAAGTATAAATTAAAGGGACAGTCTAATCAAAATTCAGGAGTAGACTGTCCCTTTAAGCAAGAATTACAGAAAATAAAAAAATCTAAGATTACGGAAAATAATAAATAAAATTACAAAATTTTAAATAAATTACACCTAATCCCTATGAAAATAAAAAAGCCCCCCAAAATAAAAACACCCCCTAATCTAATAAACTACCAGTAGCCCTTAAAATGACTTCTTGCAGGGCATTACCCCAAGATAATCAACTCTTTTGCCAAAAAATACACACAGCCCCCCTACTAGTAAACCCCCCCCAAAAAAAAACTACCACTAAAAACGCTAAACTAACCATTGCCCTGAAAAGGGCATTTGTTGGGAATTGCCCTTAAAAGGACATTCAGCTCTTTTGCTGCCCACCCTATCTAAATAAAATAAATCCCCCCAAAAACCCCTTAAAAAACCCTAAATTTAACCCCCAAGTGGTCCTCACCTGTCCTGAAGTCCAGCGGAGAAGGTCCTGTTCCAGGCGGTGAAGTCTTCTTCCAAGCGGCGACTTCTTCTTTCTTCTTCCAGGAACCAGCTGGCGCGGAGCGGAGGGCGGAGTTGAAGACCGGCTCCTGAATTTTGATTAGACTGCCCCTTTAATTTATACTTAGTTTATTTGTATTTTAAAAGTAGTGTAAATATTTTTATATTTAATAGTAACTATTTTGTAAATTAGGTAATTTTAGTTTATTTAGGGGGTGTTAGGTTAGGTTAGGAGTTAGGTTTATTGCGTTGTGGGCAATGGCGGTTTAGGGGTTAATACTTGATTACTTTTATTGCGTTGTGGGCTATGGCGGTTTAGGGGTTAATAGACTTTATTAGTTATTGCGGTGGGGGATTGCAGTTGACAGGCAGATAGACATTGCGCATGCGTTCAGTGTTTATTTTTGCAGGCATTTTCGGGATTTACGGTGCTCCCATACTCAGCGCAAGGCTTGCTGCGGCTGCCTTTTATGGCGAGGTAAAAATGGAGTAAGATTTCTCCATTTTCGCCACGTAAGACCTTGTGCTGGATATTGGATACCGATTTGCGACGCGGTTCTATGTTAGCCTATGGGAGTAATGATTGCGGGCGACGGGTGAAATATGCACGCGTAACTTGTATGCTACGCCATATATGTAATACCAAAATCGAGTAAAATCTGGCGGCGGAGGAATTTGCGGGCGACGCTGCATATGTAATGGAGGCCCATATGTGTATGTAATGCTCAAGCATGTCTTGCATGAAACCTGATGTAATAGACTTTTTTCACAGCAGTCATTTTGACATGAAATAGTAGGACAAATACAGGTGTTAGCAATGTCCTTAATTAGGGTTTTATTCCATTTAGGTTTACGAGAGCCAGGTTACTACAATTGTTCAAGTGTAAGGGGAGGTCACACTAAATACTTGCCACTTAAGCCTATAGAAGCAGTTTATTTCTGTTTTTAATACTGCATACAAATATCTTGTATTTTCTGGTTGTATTGTAATAAAGAGACTGAGAAATAATGATATATGGTCATTATACCATTGCTAAAACAACAAATCTAATGGTGGCCTAAGACTTTTGCACAATACTGTATATGTATATGCTTATATAAATATATATTTATGTGTTAATATGTGTATATACACATATTAACACATAAATATATATATATATTCATATATATTTATATTTGCTGCATCGCTGCGCTACTTACCCCCTTTGCTGCGCTTAGGTTCTAATGCAGTCTCTGACGGCATCAGAACAAGGTTCCCATTGGAGCTTATGGAAGAGAGAGCTCGCGTTCAAATTGCTGCCAACTCAGTGGAGTACAAATATTGCTTTCATGAAAGCAATATTTAGCGCTCCACTTGTAATCTGGCCCTGTATTGGTGATGTCACATATACTTGCCAGATGTTGGAAGTGCAGATCAACTGCTTACACTAGAGGGTACTCTGTTTGCAGAAGCAGTTTTAGAAGCAAAAAAATTCAAATTTGAAATGCACTACTTTGCATTTTAAAATAGAGTTTTAAGTCATATACATATGCTGTCGGCATTTAACATTGTACAAGCATTTCTCGGATCGGATTGGGGTAATTGCAGTCCGCCACTGCTTCCTGAAACTTCGGGGGTAGAAAGCAGCATCTGCTGCTAAATAAATCTACCCCATGATGCAAACACATATTGAAGAAGAAACATTTATCGGATTTAGAGGATAAGAATAAATAACTTTTTTATTAATAGTTTCTTCACTTTTTATTTAATCTCTGGTTAATTGTCGGAGCGCTAATTGCTACCGCAAGCTCAATGTAGCAATAAACAGCCACTTGTAATGGCAGGTTAATTATCGCACGCTCGCAAGCGGGCAAATTTGCCCATTTGCGGCCGGGTCACGGGTGATAATGTAGTGCTTCACTTGTAATCTTTTCCTTACTATTCAGATAAAGTATGTAATTTTGGGTCACATTTAAATTAATTGCTATGAACAAATGTACTTTCTTCTCTTGGTATAATGTGCTTATAAACATATGTACATATCCTCATCAGCAGCAATACACTACTGGAAACTAGATGGTGATTGGTGGATACAAACATTTGTCTCTTGTCTTTGGCTCACCAGATTTAATCAGCTACCTCTTAGTAATGCATTGCTGCTCTGAGTCTGAGCTGACATTTTCTTTTGCCCCTTTATGCATAATACTATATAAACAACATATTGGTTGAAAAATGCTAAAAGAGTAATTTCATTAAAACTTACCCTTATGCATGGATCCTGTAAAATTTAGAAGATGTATTTTCAATATTTTTGGAAGACGTGTAGACACCCATGCCTGGATTAAACTAGAAAATAAATTTACAAACCATTGAAATCACCAATTTACCTGTAGGTTAATGTTGTTTTTTGCCATTTAGGTCTTCCTTCAAAAAAACTGTATCTCTGAACATCAGGAACACCACATCTGGGTTGGCGCATGACTTCCATAGTCTCATTGTCTATTTTGCCAGTGATTTTGAGCCCAAAAAAATCCTGCATGGCTTTTATTTTTTCCTCATTTGGATTTGCAACTTGTTTAAAAATTGCTACTTCTTCATAGAATTGATTCAGATACTCCTGTTAAAATATGCAATGGTTAACTGACTTGACTATGATGTGTATATCTAATTGTGGGTTAACTGACTTGAATATAAGTGATCATATGTGTGTGTTTTTGTGTATATGTGGTAGAAACTGGATCTTTGATCATCTGAAACACCACATCTTGGTTTTAGTCTCATTTTCTATTATTATTATACTAGTACTAAAGCCCGTGTACACGGGCCATTTTTTGCA
This sequence comes from Bombina bombina, assembly GCF_027579735.1. Classification (NCBI taxonomy): domain Eukaryota; kingdom Metazoa; phylum Chordata; class Amphibia; order Anura; family Bombinatoridae; genus Bombina; species Bombina bombina. The sequence continues at coordinate 1,164,958,930 of NC_069501.1, read as the reverse complement.
GTACAGCGGTCCCACCCCTTGCTCTCTCCCCCCTCTCTTTTGCTCTCTCTCCCCCATCTCTTTTGCTTTCTCTTGACCCTCTCCTTTGCGCTCTCCCCCCCCTCTTTGGCTCTCTCCCCCTCTTTGGCTCTCTCTCTCCCCCCTTTCTTTTGCTCTCTCTGCCCCCTCTTTTGTTCTCTCTCCCCCCTCTTTGGCTCTCTCCCCCCTTTCTTTTGCTCTCTCTGCCCCCTCTTTTGTTCTCTCTCCCCCCTTTCTTTTGCTCTCTCTCCCCCCTCTTTTGCTCTCTTTCCCCCCTCTTTGGCTCTCTTTCCTCTTTTGCTCTCTCTCTCCCCCCTCTTTGGCTCTCTCTCTCCCCTCTTTGGCTCTCTCCCCCCTCTATTTGGCTCTCTCCCCCCTCTTTGGCTCTCTCTCCCCCCTCTTTGGCTCTCTCTCCCCCCTCTTTTGCTTTCTCTCTCTCCCCCCTCTTTTGTTCTCTCTCCCCCCTCTTTGGCTCTCTCCCCCCTTTCTTTTGCTCTCTCTCCCCCCTCTTTTGCTCTCTTTCCCCCCTATTTGGCTTTCTCCCCTCTTTTGCTCTCTCTCCTCTTTGGCTCTCTTTCATCTTTTGCTCTCTCTCTCTCCCCCCTCTTTGGCTCTCTCTCCCCCCTCTTTGGCTCGCTCCCCCCTCTATTTGGCTCTCTCTCCCCCCCCTTTGGCTTTCTCTCACCCCCCTCTTTGGCTCTCTCTCACCCCCCTCTTTGGCCCTCTCCCCCCCTCTTTGACCCTCTCCCCCCTATATTTGGCTCTCTCCCCCCTCTTTGGCTCTCTCTCCCCCCTCTTTGGCCCTTCTCCCCCCCCTCTTTGGCCCTTCTCCCCCCTTTCTTTTGCTCTCCCCCCCTCTTGCTCCCTCTCTGGCTCTGTCTTTCGAATCCTTTGACTCTCTGACCACGCCCCTCGCCGTGCCCGGTCACGACCCTCGCCGCACCCAACCACGCCCCTCACAGCGTCCGGTCACGCCCTTCACCATGCCCGGTCACGCCCCCACCGCAATGCTCCCGTTGGTCACGCCCACTGACACTCCGCTTTAGCCTTGCTCTGTGCTGAGTGTCAGGATCCAAACGGCCAGGTATGTTTGTCATGTGCAGTCTCTACTGCGCATGACTGCATCTGACAAACATACTTGGCCATTCATTATATAGGATAACAGTAATTAAATGCAGCTGTCACTAATGATCCAGGATAGAGAAACTACTTCATATTCACAGCCTCTGTACTGACACTCTACCACATTCTGTTACACTTTTCCAAATCTCATTTACTCAGTCACCACACACTTTATTTTCTTATTGTTTCTAATTCTCAGAAGTGATGTCGCGAATAGTTCGACGGCGAATAGTTCCCGGCAAACATAGCATGTTCGCATTCGCCACGGCGGGCGAACATATGCGATGTTCGATCCGCCCCCTATTCATAATCATTGAGTAATACTTTGGCCCTGTACCTCACAGTCATCAGGCACATTCCAGCCAATCAGCAGCAGACCCTCCCTCCCAGACCCTCCTACCTCCTGGACAGCATCCATTTTAGATTCATTCGGAAGCTGCATTCTTAGGGAGAGGAGGGACAGTGTAGCCGCTGCTGATTGAATAGGGAAATTGATAGCTAGGCTAGTGTATTCAGTGTCCACTACAGTCCTGAAGGACTCATCTGATCTCTGCTGTAAGGACAGCACCCCAAAAAGCCCTTTTTAGGGCTAGAACATCAGTCTGGGTTTTTTTTTTTCCTGTGTAATCTAATTGCAGTTGCCTGCCTGCCAGCGTGTGTGTCAGGCTCACAGCGTATACTGTGCCCACTTGCCCAGTGCCACCACTCATATCTGGTGTAACAGTAGTGTAAATTTAAAAAAAAAAACTTTTTTGACTGTGAAACATCAGTCTGCTTGTGTAATCTAATTGCAGTTGCCTGCCTGCCTGCCAGCGTGTGTGTCAGGCTCACAGCGTATACTGTGCCCACTTGCCCAGTGCCACCACTCATATCTGGTGTAACAGTAGTGTAAATTTAAAAAAAAAAAAACTTTTTTGACTGTGAAACATCAGTCTGCTTATGTAATCTAATTGCAGTTGCCTGCCTGCCAGCGTGTGTGTCAGGCTCACAGCGTATACTGTGCCCACTTGCCTAGTGCCACCACTCATATCTTGTTTAATAGTAGTGTACATTTAAAAAAAAAAAACTTTTTTGACTGTGAAACATCAGTCTGCTTTTTTGTGTCAGGCTCACAGCGTATACTGTGCCCACTTGCCCAGTGCCACCACTCATATCTTGTTTAATAGTAGTGTAAGTGTACATTTAAAAAAACAAAACAACTTTTTGGACTGTTAAACATCAATCTGCTTTTTTGTGTCAGGCTCACAGCGTATACTGTGCCCACTTGCCCAGTGCCACCACTCATATCTTGTTTAATAGTAGTGTAAGTGTACATTTAAAAAAAACAAAAACCTTTTTTGACTGTGAAACATCAGTCTGCTTTTTTGTGTCAGGCTCAACTATGTAATTTTCTGTGGGAGTTTTGCCATGGAGAGAGGGGGGAGAGAGTGCGAAAAAGAGAGGGTGGAGAGAGAGCAAAAGAGAGGGGAGAGAGTGCAAAAGAGAGGGGAGAGAGAGAGCAAAAGAGAGGGGGAAGGGAGACTAAAAGAGAGGGGGGAGAGAGCAAAAGAGAGGGGGAGAGAGAGCAGGCAAAAGAGATGGTAAGAGAGAGAGTGGGCAAAAGAGAAGATGAGAGAGAGAGAGTGCAAAAGAGAAGGGAGAGAGAGAACAAAAGAGAGGAGATAGAGCACAAAAGAGAGGGGGAGAGAGAGCAAAAGAGAGGGGGATAGAGAGCAAAAGAGAGAGCAAAAAAAATGGGAGAGAGAGAGCAAAAGAGAGGGGGGAGGGCGCAAAACAGAAGGGGGGAGAGAGCAAAAGAGAGGGGGAGAGAGAGAGACCAAAAGAGAGGAGGAGAGAGAGAGACCAAAAGAGAGGGTGAAGAGAGAGCAAAAGAGAGGCGGGAGAGAGTGCAAAAGAGAGGTGGGAGAGAGTGAAAAATAGAAGGGGAAGAGAGAGAGCAAGAGAGCGTTGAGAGAGAAAGCAAAAGAGAGGGGGAGAGAGAGAGCAAAAGAGAGGGGGAGAGAGAGAGAGCAAAAGAGAGGGAGAGAGAGAGAGCAAAAGAGAGGGGGAGAGAGAGAGCAAAAGAGAGGGGGAGAGAGAGAGAGCAAAAGAGAGTGGGAGAGAGAGAGCAAAAGAGAGGGGGAGTGAGAGAGCAAAAGAGAGGGGGGAGAGAGAGAGAGCAAAAGAGAGGGGGAGAGAGAGCAAAAGAGAGGGTGGAGAGAGAGCAAAAGAGAGGGGGGAAAGAGAGCACAAAAGAGAGGGGAGAGAGCGCAAAAGAGAGGGGGGGAGAGAGAGCAAAAGAGAGGAGAGAGAGCAAAAGAGAGGGTGAAGAGAGAGAGAGCAAAATAGAGGGTGGGGGGGGGGGAGAGCAAGAGGTGGGAACGCTGTACTGCAAAAAAATGGCCCGTATGCACAGGCTTTAGGACTAGTAGATATATATTGTACCAAAAAAAACAGCAGATATAGAAATATGTATTAATGAATTAATAGAACTTATACTGCTATGTGAAGAACATTGGAATGGGAAATATTAATATTTTCATGTCGGGTCAGCACACGTGAGAAGGACTCATCTGATCTCTGCTGTAAGGACAGCACCCCAAAAAGCCCTTTTTAGGGCTAGAACATCAGTCTGTTTTTTTTTTTTTCCTGTGTAATCTAATTTCAGTTGCCTGCCTGCCAGCGTGTGTGTCAGGCTCACAGCGTATACTGTGCCCACTTGCCCAGTGCCACCACTCATATCTGGTGTAACAGTAGTGTAAATTTAAAAAAAAAAACTTTTTTGACTGTGAAACATCAGTCTGCTTGTGTAATCTAATTGCAGTTGCCTGCCTGCCTGCCAGCGTGTGTGTCAGGCTCACAGCGTATACTGTGCCCACTTGCCCAGTGCCACCACTCATATCTGGTGTAACAGTAGTGTAAATTTAAAAAAAACAAAACTTTTTTGACTGTGAAACATCAGTCTGCTTATGTAATCTAATTGCAGTTGCCTGCCTGCCTGCCAGCGTGTGTGTCAAGCTCACAGCGTATACTGTGCCCACTTGCCCAGTGCCACCACTCATATCTTGTTTAATAGTAGTGTACATTTAAAAAAAAAAAAAAAACTTTTTTGACTGTGAAACATCAGTCTGCTTTTTTGTGTCAGGCTCACAGCGTATACTGTGCCCACTTGCCCAGTGCCACCACTCATATCTTGTTTAATAGTAGTGTAAGTGTACATTTAAAAAAAAAAAAAACTTTTTGGACTGTTAAACATCAGTCTGCTTTTTTGTGTCAAACTCACAGCGTATACTGTGCCCACTGCCCAGTGCCACCACTCATATCTTGTTTAATAGTAGTGTAAGTGTACATTTAAAAAAAAACAAAAAACTTTTTGGACTGTTAAACATCAGTCTGCTTTTTGGTGTCAGGCTCACAGCGTATACTGTGCACACTTGCCCAATGCCACCACTCATATCTTGTTTAATAGTAGTGTAAGTGTACATTTAAAAAAAACAAAACTTTTTGGACTGTGAAACATCAGTCTGCTTTTTTGTGTCAGGCTCAACTATGTAATTTTCCGTGGGAGTTTTGCCATGGATCCCCCTCCGGCATGCCACAGTCCAGGTGTTAGTCCCCTTGAAACAACTTTTCCATCACTATTGTAGCCAGAAAGAGTCCCTGTGGGTTTTAAAATTCGCCTGTCCATTGAAGTCAATGGCGGTTCGCCCGGTTTGCCCGTTCACGAACTTTTGCGGAAGTTCTCGTTCGCGGTTCGCGAACGCAAAATTTTATGTTCGCGACATCACTAATTCTCAGTTCACCCTGCCTTATATCAGACTTATTTCCCATCTCCCTTACCTTCTGTGTCCATTCCCTCTCCTTTAGATTGTAAGCTTGAGAGCCCCTCTACCTGTAGGTCACTTTGTCACTACTACTGATTGTGCTCAAGGGCAGGGCATTCCTCTCCTTTTGTATAACTCATTTATTGTACCTACAAGTGTAATGTACCGTACTGTACTCGTTTGTGTATGTAATGCAGCCCTGTAATGTTTTATTCTTTGTATAGCGCTGCGTAATCTGTTGGCACTTTTTAAATAACTGATAATATCAATAATATTTTGTCTGTGTGTGGTGTGTTTGTATGTAGAATGTGTAGCAGTGGTGACTGGTACATTGGTGCAGTGTCTCTCCAAATGTCCTCAAATTTATTATTATTATTGTTATTTTGTGTCTTTATTTTAAAACAAAAAAGTGTCACAAGACACATGCAAAATACATTGAAAAGTACAGTTATACACAGAAATATATCTGTTAAAAATTATTAAAAAAACATTGCATAAAAAAAGTTATAAGGGCTCAAAAATATGATGTCTCGGGTGTAAAAAAAAGGCTGGCAAAGGGCTTTAACATAGAGATACATATATATATATATATATATATACACATGTCTAAATATGTATATGTAGGTACTGTATATATATATATTTGTATAAATGTGTGTACAGATGTATTTATATGTGTATATATGTGTATATATGTATTTACAGACATATATATACATATAAACACATAAAAATCTTCAGACTCGCCAGAAACATCAGTTATGAAGCAGCGGTTCAAAAAACCGCTGCTCCATAACCCTGTCCGCCTGCTCTGATGAGGCGGACAGGAATCGCCGGAATTCAACCCGATCGAATACGATCGGGTTGATTGACACCTCCCTGCTGGCGGACGATTGGCCGCGAGTCAGCAGGGGCGGCGTTGCACCAGCAGCTCTTGTGAGCTGCTGGTGCAATGCTGAATACGGAGAGCGTATTGCTCTCCGCATTCAGCGAGGTCTTGCGGACCTGATCCGCACTGTCGGATCAGGTCCGCAAGACCTTTGATAAATTGGCCCCATATAATTGCATTGGAGCCCTTTGCATTCAAGTATTGTATTCGTATTTAATAAAGTGTTTATATATTTATTGTAAATATATTGCATTCCAGTGTTCTGCACATAGCAGTATACACTGTGTGCAGAATTATTAGGCAAATGAGTATTTTGACCACATCATCCTCTTTATGCATGTTGTCTTACTCCAAGCTGTATAGGCTCGAAAGCCTACTACCAATTAAGCATATTAGGTGATGTGCATCTCTGTAATGAGAAGGGGTGTGGTCTAATGACATCAACACCCTATATCAGGTGTGCATAATTATTAGGCAACTTCCTTTCCTTTGGCAAAATGGGTCAAAAGAAGGACTTGACAGGCTCAGAAAAGTCAAAAATAGTGAGATATCTTGCAGAGGGATGCAGCACTCTTAAAATTGCAAAGCTTCTGAAGCGTGATCATTGAACAATCAAGCGTTTCATTCAAAATAGTCAACAGGGTCGCAAGAAGCGTGTGGAAAAACCAAGGCGCAAAATAACTGCCCATGAACTGAGAAAAGTCAAGCGTGCAGCTTCCAAGATGCCACTTGCCACCAGTTTGGCCATATTTCAGAGCTGCAACATCACTGGAGTGCCCAAAAGCACAAGGTGTGCAATACTCAGAGACATGGCCAAGGTAAGAAAGGCTGAAAGACGACCACCACTGAACAAGACACACAAGCTGAAACGTCAAGACTGGGCCAAGAAATATCTCAAGACTGATTTTTCTAAGGTTTTATGGACTGATGAAATGAGAGTGAGTCTTGATGGGCCAGATGGATGGGCCCGTGGCTGGATTGGTAAAGGGCAGAGAGCTCCAGTCCGACTCAGACGCCAGCAAGGTGGAGGTGGAGTACTGGTTTGGGCTGGTATCATCAAAGATGAGCTTGTGGGGCCTTTTCGGGTTGAGGATGGAGTCAAGCTCAACTCCCAGTCCTACTGCCGGTTTCTGGAAGACACCTTCTTCAAGCAGTGGTACAGGAAGAAGTCTGCATCCTTCAAGAAAAACATGATTTTCATGCAGGACAATGCTCCATCACACGCGTCCAAGTACTCCACAGCGTGGCTGGCAAGAAAGGGTATAAAAGAAGAAAATCTAATGACATGGCCTCCTTGTTCACCTGATCTGAACCCCATTGAGAACCTGTGGTCCATCATCAAATGTGAGATTTACAAGGAGGGAAAACAGTACACCTCTCTGAACAGTGTCTGGGAGGCTGTGGTTGCTGCTGCACGCAATGTTGATGGTGAACAGATCAAAACACTGACAGAATCCATGGATGGCAGGCTTTTGAGTGTCCTTGCAAAGAAAGGTGGCTATATTGGTCACTGATTTGTTTTTGTTTTGTTTTTGAATGTCAGAAATGTATATTTGTGAATGTTGAGATGTTATATTGGTTTCACTAGTAAAAATAAATAATTGAAATGGGTATATATTTGTTTTTTGTTAAGTTGCCTAATAAGTATGCACAGTAATAGTCACCTGCACACACAGATATCCCCCTAAAATAGCTATAACTAAAAACAAACTAAAAACTACTTCGAAAACTATTCAGCTTTGATATTAATGAGTTTTTTGGGTTCATTGAGAACATGGTTGTTGTTCAATAATAAAATTAATCCTCAAAAATACAACTTGCCTAATAATTCTGCACTCCCTGTTCTATGTTTTTTAAAAAAGATATTCCTATATATATGTATGTATCTATACCTTTATATAATCATCTATATATCCTATAATATAAAAGGCCAAGTGTGTTTGTCCGAAGCTGTCATGTGCAGTAGAAACTGCACGAGGACAAACACACATAGGGGGTAGTTATCAAGCCGTCTACTTTTCTGGCTTCGCCGGCCCAATACGCCCGCCTAAGCTCGCCTCACATCGCCGCCGCGGACCTGAAAAAATACGCCTAAGTTATCAAATAAAGCTGTCAAAAAGCCGCGGGGCGATGAGCAGCAGACTGTGAGAGTTATCGCTCATCCGATCTCGCTGCCCTTCGGCTTTTTCCCAGCTTTATTGCTAGCCTGTCACTAAGCACCCACACTAAACTACACTGTTCTATCCCTATACCGGCGCCCCCGGAGCCCCCCGAAACTCAATAAAGTTACTAACCCCTAAACCGCCGCTCCTAGACCCCGCCGCAACTCTTATAAATGTATTAACCCCTAAACCGCCGCTCCTAGACCCTGCCGCAACTCTTATAAATTTATTAACCCCTAAACCGCCGCTCCCGGACACCGCTGCCACCTACAGTATACCTAGTAACCCCTATCCTGCCCCCCCTACACCGTCGCCCTCTATTATAAAGTTATTAACCCCTATCCTGCTGATCCCGCACCTCTCCGCAACTAAATAAATAGTTTAACCCCTAAACCGCCGCTCCCTGAACCCGCCGCAACCTATATTAAACCTATTAACCCCTATCCTGCCCCCCCTACACCATTGTCGCCTATAATAAATTTATTAACCCCTAATCTGCCTCCCCTACACCGTCGCCCCCTATAATAAATTTATTAACCCCTATCCTGCCCCCCACTACGCCGCCGCCACTGTAATAAAATTATTAACCCCTAAACCTAAGTCTAACCCTAACGCCCCCTAACTTAAATATTAATTAAATAAATCTAAATAATATTTTTATTATTAACTAAATGAATCCTATTTAAAACTAAATACTTACCTATAAAATAAACCCTAATATAGCTACAATATAAATAATAATTATATTCTAGCTATCTTAGGATTTATTTTTATTTTACAGGTACCTTTCAATTTATTTTAACTAGGTACAATAGCTATTAAATAGTTATTAACTATTTAATAGCTTACCTAGCTAAAATAAACTGAAATTTACCTGTAAAATAAATCCTAACCTAAGTTACAATTACACCTAACACTACACTATACTTTAATAAATTATTCCTATTTAAAAATAAATACTTACCTGTAAAATAAACCCTAAGATAGCTACAATATAATTAATAATTATATTGTAGCTATCTTAGGATTTATTTTTATTTTACAGGTAACTTTGTATTTATTTTAGCTAGTTAGAATAGTTATTAAATAGTTATTAACTATTTAATAACTACCTAGCTAAAAGAAATACAAAATTACCTGCAAAATAAATCCTAACCTAAGTTACAATTAAACCTAATACTACACTATCATTAAATTAATTAAATAAACTACCTACAAATAACTACAATTAAATACAATTACATAAACTAACTAAAGTACAAAAAATAAAAAAAGCTAAGTTACAAAAAATAAAAAAATAAGTTACAAACATGTTAAAAATATTACAACAATTTTAAGCTACTTACACCTAATCTAAGCCCCCTAATAAAATAACAAACCCCCCCAAAATAAAAAAATGCCCTACCCTATTCTAAATTAAATAAAGTTCAAAGCTCTTTTACCTTACCAGCCCTTAAAAGGGCCGTTTGTGGGGGCATGCCCCAAAGAAAACAGCTCTTTTGCCTGTAAAAGAAAAATACAACCCCCCCCAACATTAAAACCCACCACCCACATACCCCTAATCTAACCCAAACCCCCCTTACAAAAACCTAACACTAATCCCCTGAAGATTATCCTACCTTGTCTTCACTCAGCCGAGCAGCGATGGAACCGAAGTGGACATCCGGAGCGGAAGAAGTTAATCCTCCAAGCAGCGCTGAAGAAATCTTCTTGAATCGTCTTGAATCTTCCTTCCGCCGACGCGGAACCTCCTTCTTCACCGACGGACTACGACGAATGAAGGCTCCTTTAAGGGACGTCATCCAAGATGGCGTCCCCTCAATTCCAATTGGCTGATAGGATTCTATCAGCCAATCGGAATTAAGGTAGGAAAATTCTGATTGGCTGATGGAATCAGCCAATCAGATTCAAGTTCAGCCAATCAGATTGAGCTCGCATTCTATTGGCTGATCGGAACAGCCAATAGAATGCGAGCTCAATCTGATTGGCTGATTCCATCAGCCAATCAGATTTTTCCTACCTTAATTCCGATTGGCTGATAGATTCTATCAGCCAATCGGAATTAAGGTAGGAAAAATCTGAATCGAATCAGCCAATCAGATTGAGCTCGCATTCTATTGGCTGTTCCGATCAGCCAATAGAATGCGAGCTCAATCTGATTGGCTGATTGGATCAGCCAATCGGATTGAACTTGAATCTGATTGGCTGATTCCATCAGCCAATCAGAATTTTCCTACCTTAATTCCGATTGGCTGATAGAATCCTATCAGCCAATTGGAATTGAGGGGATGCCATCTTGGATGACGTCCCTTAAAGGAGCCTTCATTCGTCGTAGTCCGTCGGTGAAGAAGGAGGTTCCGCGTCGGCGGAAGGAAGATTCAAGACCCGGCTTGGAAGATGACTTCGCCCGGATAGAAGACCTCTTCAGCGCCTCTTTGAAGATGACATCGGCCGGATCGAAGACTTTTCTTCAGCGCCGCCTGGATGATGACTTCATCGGATGGAAGATTTCTTCAGCGCCGCTTGGAGGATTAACTTCTTCCGCTCCGGATGTCCACTTCGGTTCCATCGCTGCTCGGCTGAGTGAAGACAAGGTAGGATGATCTTCAGGGGATTAGTGTTAGGTTTTTGTAAGGGGGGTTTGGGTTAGATTAGGGGTATGTGGGTGGTGGGTTTTAATGTGGGGGGGGGGGTTGTATTTTTCTTTTACAGGCAAAAGAGCTGTTTTCTTTGGGGCATGCCCCCACAAATGGCCCTTTTAAGGGCTGGTAAGGTAAAAGAGCTTTGAACTTTATTTAATTTAGAATAGGGTAGGGCATTTTTTTATTTTGGGGGGGTTTGTTATTTTATTAGGGGGCTTAGATTAGGTGTAAGTAGCTTAAAATTGTTGTAATATTTTTAACATGTTTGTAACTTATTTTTTTATTTTTTGTAACTTAGCTTTTTTTATTTTTTGTACTTTAGTTAGTTTATGTAATTGTATTTAATTGTAGTTATTTGTAGGTAGTTTATTTAATTAATTTAATGATAGTGTAGTATTAGGTTTAATTGTAACTTAGGTTATGATTTATTTTGCAGGTAATTTTGTATTTCTTTTAGCTAGGTAGTTATTAAATAGTTAATAACTATTTAATAACTATTCTAACTAGCTAAAATAAATACAAAGTTACCTGTAAAATAAATATAAATCCTAAGATAGCTACAATATAATTATTAATTATATTGTAGCTATCTTAGGGTTTATTTTACAGGTAAGTATTTATTTTTAAATAGGAATCATTTATTAAAGTATAGTGTAGTGTTAGGTGTAATTGTAACTTAGGTTAGGATTTATTTTACAGGTACATTTCAGTTTATTTTAGCTAGGTAAGCTATTAAATAGTTAATAACTATTTAATAGCTATTGTACCTAGTTAAAAGAAACTGAAAGGTACCTGTAAAATAAAAATAAATCCTAAGATAGCTAGAATATAATTATTATTTATATTGTAGCTATATTAGGGTTTATTTTAAAGGTAAGTATTTAGTTTTAAATAGGATTCATTTAGTTAATAAGAGTTAATTTATTTAGATTTATTTAATTAATATTTAAGTTAGGGGGGCGTTAGGGTTAGGGTTAGACTTAGGTTTAGGGTTAATAATTTTATTACAGTGGCGGTGGTGTAGTGGGGGGCAGGATAGGGGTTAATAAATGTATTATAGGTGGCGACGGTGTAGGGGGGCAGATTAGGGGTTATTAAATTTATTATAGGTGGCGACGGTGTAGGGGGGGCAGGATAGGGGTTAATACATTTAATATAGGTTGCGGCGGGTTCAGGGAGCGGCGGTTTAGGGGTTAATACATTTATTATAGTTGCGGTGGGCTCCGGGAGCGGCGGTTTAGGGGTTAATATGTATAGAGTAGCTTGCGGTGGGCTCCGGGAGCGGCGGTTTAGGGGGTAATAACTTTATTTAGTTGCGGCGGTGTAGGGGGGACAGATTAGTGGTGTTTAGACTCGGGGTACATGTTAGGGTGTTAGGTGTAGACAGCTCCCATAGAAATCAATGGGATGTCTGTCAGCAGCGAACTTGTACTTTCGCTATGGTCAGACTCCCATTGATTCCTATGGGATCCGCCGCCTCCAGGGGTGGCGGTTTGAAAACCAGGTACGCTGGGCCGTAAAAGTGCCGAGCGTACCTGCTAGTTTTTTGATAACTAGCAAAAGTAGTGAGAATGTGCCGCACTTGTGTGCGGAACATCTGGAGTGACGTAAGAATCGATCTGTGTCGGACTGAGTCCGGCGGATCGAAGCTTACGTCACAAAATTCTACTTTTGCCGGTCTCGAGCCTTTGATAACTAAGGCGTATCAGCCTCGCCACAAATACGCTGCGGAATTCCAGCGTATTTGAGGTTGACGGCTTGATAACTAGGCCCCCTGGCCTTCAACAAACTGACCTGGGCTGGCTGCTGGCACCTAATCTGTGAAGGGGGTGGAGCTGACCGGCCATGAGGGGTGGAGACGCATAATGAAGGGGGCAGAGCTGGGTGTGAAGGGGCGGAGTCTGAGCGTGACGGGCCGGCGGGGTCAGGCGGGAGCTGCTGTGGCTGTCTGAGTGTCTGCATGACAGAGAGAGCAGCACAAGAGGGGAGATATAGAGCAAAAGAGAAGGAGAGAGAGCAAAAAAGATGGGTGAGAGAGAGCAAAATACAGGGGACGAAGAGAGCATAAGAGAGAGGGAGAGAGAGCAAAAGAGGGGGAGAGAGAGTGTAAAAGAGGGGGAGAGAGAGAGCAAAAGAGAGGGGGAGACAGAGAGAGAGAGAGAAAGAGAGGGGAGAGAAACCAAAAGAGAGAGGGTGAGAGAGAGAGCAAAAAAGAGGGGGATAGAGAGGGAGAGAAAGAGCAAAAGTTAGGGGGAGAGAGAGCGCAAAATAGAGGGGGGAGAGAGTGCGAAAAAGAGAGGGAGGAGAGAGAGCAAAAGAGAGGGGAGAGAGTGCAAAAGAGAGGGGAGAGAGAGCAAAAGAGAGGGGGGAGGGAGACTAAAAGAGAGGGGGGAGAGAGAGCAAAAGAGAGGGGGAGAGCAGGCAAAAGAGAGGGTGAGAGAGAGAGTGGGCAAAAGAGAAGATGAGAGAGAGTGCAAAAGAGAGGGGAGAGAGAGAGAGAGAGAAAAAGAGAGGAGATAGAGCCAAAAGACAGGGGGAGAGAGAGCAAAAGAGAGGGGGATAGAGAGCAAAAGAGAGGGGGGGGAGAGAGCAAAAAAAATGGGAGAGAGAGAGAGCAAAAGAGGGGGGAGAGCGCAAAACAGAAGGGGGGAGAGAGCAAAAGAGATGGGGAGAGAGAGACCAAAAGAGAGGGTGAAGAGAGAGCAAAAGAGAGGCGGGAGAGAGTGCAAAAGAGAGGTGGGAGAGAGTGCAAAATAGAGGGGGAAGAGAGAGAGCAAGAGAGCATTGAGAGAGAAAGCAAAAGAGAGGGGGAGAGAGAGAGCAAAAGAGAGGGGGAGAGAGAGAGAGCAAAAGAGAGGGGGAGAGAGAGAGAGCAAAAGAGAGGGGGAGAGAGAGAGAGCAAAAGAGAGTAGGAGAGAGAGAGCAAAAGAGAGGGGGAGTGAGAGAGCAAAAGAGAGGGGGGAGAGAGAGAGCAAAAGAGAGGGGGGAGAGAGAGCAAAAGAGAGAGGGGAGAGAGAGCGCAAAAGAGAGGGGAGAGAGCGCAAAAGAGAGGGGGGAGAGAGAGCAAAAGAGAGGAGAGAGAGCAAAAGAGAGGGTGAAGAGAGAGAGAGAGAGAGAGAGAGAGAGAGAGAGAGCAAAATAGAGGGTGGGGGGAGAGAGCAAGGGGTGGGAACGCTGTACTGCAAAAAAATGGCCCGTATACACAGGTTTTAGGACTAGTAGATATATATTGTACCAAAAAAAAACAGCAGATATAGAAATATGTATTAATGAATTAATAGAACTTATACTGCTATGTGAAGAACATTGTAATGGGAAATATTAATATTTTCATGTCGGGTCAGCACACGTGAGAAAATGTGATCAGGTTTGCATGCTAGTAGGGCGTTTTTTCCACTTTTATTCTCCATTGACGTCTATAGGTAAATATGTTAACGCGGTTGCCATATTCTTACTTCGGCTTTTTGGTGTGTTGGGTTAGCACTCGTGTGAAAACTTTTTACTTTCAACTTGTAATACACCTTCTTCCTGACACACGCAAATAATTTATTTCTACGGCAGTTAACGCAGGAGTGGGAGCATTAAATAACATTCCACTTGTAATCTAGCACATTATGTTTAACCATTTTATCGTAAAGGACAGACAATAAAATTTAGAGGTAAAAACACAAAAACATTTTTACAACTAAAATTATAAAAAAATAAGCTTTATTAAAATAACATTTTTTTTTAATTAAAACATTTATAAAAGCACTGTATATGTTCAATGGAACAGAAGCAGCCAAGACAAGCCATTGTTAACAAACAAGGGCTTGTCATGTTTTACATGTGATCACTGTGACTGGCTGTCGCTACTGTTGGCGAGATTGAGCTATTTCTGCATTCCCCATGAGTTACGGATGCAGAAAGGGACAATCTGTGTCCCTCTCTGCATTGGGTAGCGGTGGTGCTGATCATTGGTGGTGTGGGACGGCTAGGAGGGAGGCGGGTGGGAGGGAGGGAGGCGGGTGGATGGCCCATCATTGGAGGAGGGCGCAAGGTGTGGGACTGCTACACTACAGAAAATAATCAATGCAGAGGGCGGCAGCAAGGGGGAAGGAGGGAGGATGGAGAAGGAGGGAGAGGTGGGTCCTATAGTGGAGGGGGAATACAGTGTAGGGGAAGCAGTCTTGCAGGGGGAGGTGGGGTAATGAGGGGGGGGTAATGAGGGGGGGGGTAATGGGGGGCACACTACTACAGAAGATACAGAGAGCTGCCAATACCTAAGATGGTGGAAATTAGTTAAAGAGGGGAGGGTTAGAGAGCTTTTTGGGAGGGATCAGGGAGATGGAAAGGTAAGGGGATAATCATACACTGAAGAAAATAATAATAATGATAATATTAAAAAAAAACTTAAACTGCATACTGGCAGACTGTCTGTCAGTACCTAAAGTCGGGTGACCAGTGGGGGTTGAGGGAGGGAAGAGAGCTGTTTAGGAGGGATCAGATAGAAGTCAGAGGTGGGAAGTGTCAGGTGGGAGGGTAATGTCTACACTAAAGCTAAAATTTAATTAACAAGATACCTAATTAACCCCTTTACTTCTGGGAATAAAAAAATGTGTAGTGCGCCGCTGCAATTAGCGGCCTTCTTATTACCAAAAAGCAATTGCAAAGCTATATTTGTCTGCTATTTCTGAACAAAGGGGATCCCAGAGAAGCTTTTTCAACCATTTGTGCCATGATTGCAAAAACGATATGTAAATAATTTCAGTGAGAAACCTAGAGTTTTTGATAAAGTTTTACGATTTTTATTTTATTTTATCGCATTTGGCAGTGAAATGGTGGCATGAAATATACCAAAATGGGCCTAGATCAATACTTTAGGTTGTCTACTAAAATAAATATATAGTTTTGATAGGTAAAAAACAAAACAAAAACAATGCTCTAGTTCTGTTTAAATGGAGTGAGTTTTAGTCTGAAATGCCCGGTCCTTATGGGGTTAAACTAAGTAGGGAAATAACGACATGACTGTGCCTGCACATGCCAGATGCACACTCCCTTGCAAGTCCCAGGACTAAGATCCTAATTGGCTATGTAAAGTCCCTCTACAATGGGATGTGGCTACTGGGGATTTATTTTAATTTTATTTTTTTTACATATAAATGTTCAAGAGATATTTTCATGGCAGCTGTTTACAGCTATGGTGCATCATTTTCAAGTGCTTCAACATTTGGGTATCATGTCCCTTTAAACCTAATTCTAACCCTAACTAAATCTTAGTCTACTCCTAACCCTATTTGTCAATACTCAACAAGTGGTAGCATTGTAGATCAGTCCTGTGATGGGTGGTAAGATTATGTTAAAAAAATAAATTATATATATATATATTTACTTTTTTGTGGATTGTTTTGTTGTTGTTTTTGTTGTTTGAATTTCTGTACCACTCTCCCTTCTGCTGCTTCCCCTTCTTGTGCCCTGTCCTGGCATGCCTAAACCCTGCCCTAACCCTAACTAGACCATACTCAAGCTGCCACCAAATCCACCTAGAAATCCTACTCCACCATCAAACTGCCATGACTCCACCGTTATCCTCACAGTTGTGAATATACAAGGAACAAATGTTGGAAGCTTTTCGTATAGAACTATATAAATATCTCATCCTATAAAGGTTCATGGAAGTCAAAATAGTTTTGCAACTCTGCCTATGAAGGGCTAGATTACAAGTGGAGTGCTAATTTATCGTGTGCCTGTAAATGGGCAAACTCACCCGTTTACGAGCGCACGATAAATAACCAGCCATTACAAGTGGCTGGTTATTGCTACCGCGAGCTCACGGTAGCAATTAGCGCTCCGAAAATTAACCAGAGATCAGATATCTGGTTAATTTTCAAAATGTGCTCCCATTGTCCCCAAAATAAAGTGTGTTGTAGTTTTTAATCAAATTTAATAAAATTAAAGCGAGCAGGTGTGGGATTGTTAGAAAATCACCACCACTGAAAAGTGCCTTTACCTTGCGGTCTATGGGGAACTGTGTGTTCTCTGCTTATATACATATACAGTATATTTATTGCTAATATGTGTATATGTAATAAAATTTTAAGTAGATGATAATTATCAGCATGTTACTGTATTTTTTTTAAGTTTCATTAGCTGTTTAACTATATATTAAACGTATATTGTATATTTTATATATACAGTATGTGTGTGTATATATATATATATATATATATATATAATATTTATAATTTTATATTACAATCTTAATTTACTTAATGTTCCTTTAATGACACATTTACAGGACCATTTTTTTCACCAAATTCCACAGCTAATAGGGCTTGATAAACCTAGTACATTGGTTTGCGTATGGGAAAACAAACTGCATTTACCCCCACTATATTGAATTGCATTAGGAAGCAACATCTGCAAACAGGTACAGCTGTCCTCTTTATGCTTTGTCTGTCATTGCTGTTTTGTGAGCTGTATACGTTGTATGTTTTTAACGGATTGAAATAAAAATTTTTTAGTTTTATGTAACCATAACAGTGTGGAGTGTGCTTGGGACCTATTTGTATGCTAAATCAGTTTGTTAGAAATTTAATAATAAGCACTTTGAGATACTGAGATACATAAATATCCATGTCTAAATATGTATATGTATGTATGTGTGTGTGTGTTTATATATGTGTACATATGTATTTATGTATTTATACAGACATTTATACACATATAAACACATAAAAACATGTGTATGTATGTATATATATATATATATATATATATATATATATATATATATATATGTGCATTGGAGCCCTTTGCAGTCAAGTAGCTGAAAACATGAAAAAACTATATTTATGCAATATTCATATTTAATAAGGTGTTTAACTATGTATTCTATGTATTTAATGTAAATATTTTACATTCAAATGTTCTTCATATAGGGATAATGTTCTATAGATATGTATATATCTTCTATACCTTTATATATATATATATATATATATATACACTTATATATATATATATATATATATATATATATATATGTATATATATATATATATATATATATATATATATATATATATATATATATATAGATAGATAGATAGATAGATATATAGGTATATTTATATAATATAGCAAAATACCATTAGATATATATATATATAGAAATATGTATTTATGAATAAATAGAACATATTCTTGTATGTGAAGAACATTGGCATGTGATATCAATATTTCACGTCAGCTTAACGCACTTGAGAAAATGCGATGGGGCTTGCGCGCAAGTAGGGTGTTAGTTTTTTCCACTTTTCGCTCTCCATTGACTTCTACGGGGGAATAGGTTAACGCAGTTGCAAATTCTATCTTCGGCGCAAACATTTTTTATTACGAGCGGAGTTAGCACTAAAGTGGGAGCGATAAATAGTGTTCCACTCATAATCTAACCCATTATCAGACGATGTTCAGAAATTATCTGCCAAAGACAAGCGCAAAATTGTGATCAATCCCTTAATTTCTCAGTATGTAGTTTTATTATTCTAATTATTATTATTAGAAATCCCAAGGATAAGAAGACAAATATAAAATGTGAATACTTTACCATGGCTTTCTCTAAGTCGTCTTTTGAGATTTCCTTTGAAGCTGATATTAAATCCGTAGTTGCTGGAGATACCCATTCTGCAGGCTCCTCAATCCCTTCTGATAGAGGCACAAGATGCACAATATTTGCTCCTATCAACAGACTTTGAATAAAGAGGCAAAAAAGAATCATTTTGTACAGTTCCCTCTGCGTGTTTCAGTGGTTTTGCTCTAGGAGTTAGGGAATATATAGGTTATGTTGCTCACATACCATTGCTGAATCCAAAGATAAACACAATCAAGTATTTGACCTTTTCATTTTGTTTATGTTAATACAAGTTTAATTTATAGAGACCCTCGGGACAACATTCTTTTAGTGAATATGAAAGAGCTCAGAAAGGAAACATGAGCACTAATTGCTTGCAGTTGCTGATAGAAAAGATTAGGCTGTTTACATTACTTGTACTATAGTTAAAGGGACATTGAACTCTAAAACTCTCTATGCATGAAAATGAAATAGCATTATTTAAAGATGTTAAAATATGTTTTCATGAAAAAAAAAAATTAAAGTTAAAAAAATTAAAAACCCATAAAGGGCTTGATTACAAGTGGAGTGCTATTTAACACTCCTGCTCGACCGTTAACTGCGCTAGAAGTAAGCTTTCTGTCTGCCGCAGGTTGCACTCGTATGACAAGTTGAAAGTAAACTGTTTTAGCTTGTGCGCTAACCCGACGAGCGTAAAAAGCTGAACTTACAATATTGTGCACAAAATATATTACAGAAATCAAATAAGCAAAAATCATGGAAATAACATCCTACTCATGCGCAAACACATAGGAAGTGCAGGGCCCAGCATGGGCCTGGAGTGTGCTAAGGGTTAAGGCTAAAGGAATAAGGGATAGGAGAAGAGGGTGGGCATAGTTGGGGCAATAAAATTGCAGAACTAGGGGATGGGCCCCCTCCCCTCTCCTTACCTTATAAGCTGGACACCAAGCATTGCTGCTTCCTCTTTCTTCATCTGGATGCAAAGGCTGAGAAGTTTACCTCCCTCCCTCCCCCCCCTTTTTTTCTTTTTGTCAGATGGCGGCGTTATCACCTTATCACCAACAGCCAATGGCAGGGCTATGACTAATCTATCTAAGCCTAGATAAGACCATAGCGGTAAGGTAAGATTCTCCTACCTCTGCCCATTGGGTTCAAGCAGCTTGGGGCAAAGGGACCTTACAACAGGTGGAGAAGTCATTTGCACCCTGGCTGCGGGAGGTCACGGCCCCATTGAGTTGGAGAAGGTCATTAGGGGGAGTGATGGTAAAAATTGGCGAGGGGAGGTGGTAGACCTCAAGTGGGCAGGAGGTAACCCCTCTCCCTCCCCCCCATGGGGGGGTCACGTGATCTCAGTAACCTCTTAGTTACATCTCCTGTGGGCAGAGCCACGTCAACTGTTGATCCTGTTTTGGGGGGGAGGGGGCGTTGATCTCCTGTGGTACTGGGTTAGTTTGATCTCTGTTGCCGCCATCATAGTCATTTATCTGTTGGCTCATATTTAGATTAAGTTAAGAGTTAATAAAATAA